>NC_056065.1:5401666-5702500 GCF_016772045.2 Ovis aries | reverse complement strand
CTCTGCTGAAAGGAGGTAAGATTTTTTTTTTTCCCCTCTAATGGGCAAGACTTTGTGAGGTGGCAATCTTATTTGCTGATGACTGGGTTTGTGTTTTTATTTTGTTTGTTTTTTGGGTGAGGCATCCTAAACTGGGTGCTGCTGGCAGTTGGGTGATGCCAGGTGTATACAGATGGAGGCCTTTATGGGAGTTCTCACTAATAAATACTCCCTGGGGTTAGGAGTTTTATGGCAGTCTAGAGTCTTGTCAGTGCTCCCACATCAAGGGCTCGGGGCCTGATCTCTGGCCAGGGAAGTGAGATACCACTGGCGGTTTGTAATGGCATTAAAGGGGATTAAAACAAACACACTGAAACAAGAAAACAAAATGGAAACCCCATACAAATGGCAAATACAAAATAAGGCATGTATTCACAAAAATAATGGGATATAGACACATGCATGTACATGCGGGGTGGGGAACAAACAGTGTTAAAAAAAAAAAAAAGAAGAAAGTAGAAGAGATTGATCCAGTGAGAAAATGAAAGCAAAAATGATATGAACTAGTTAAAAACAAAACTAACTAAAACCATAAACTGGAAAACAAAACCAAAGCCATGTGACAACTGGGGAATAAAGCAAATAAAGCAAAACAGACTAATAAACATAGTGAGAAAAGGAAGAAAAGAAAGAAAGACTAGAAAAGAAAATTTCAGTAGAGGTAGATGAATGTTTATATATATATAAAAGAATAATTTGCCACAGGAAAAGAATAAGAAAAGCAAATGAAAGAATATATGTGGAAAAATAATAAAATTTTTAAAAACCTTGAAAATTAAAAGTAGGAAAAAGTCCATAAAACAACAAAAACCAATGTAGAGGAAGAAGTATTTAAAGGAAATTAAAAGTGTGATTTAAAAAATTTCTCAAAAGCATAAGTAGATTTAATGGTAGCATTAAAATCAACAACTAGAATAACAGGAATAAAAAGGTAAAAACCCAATAGCAACTACTGAATAAGTTAAAATATAAAAATAATAAAATTTTTTTGATGGGCTGTCAGCATCCTTTTCCTCAGTGTGAGTCACAGTCCACCTCACCTCCCTGGGCTGGTCTCTGGACCTATTGTGGGGGCAGCTCAGACTCTAATCTGGTCCTACTCACATCTGCCAGTGCTAGTGTTTTTTGTTTTTCAGGAACTCTATATATTCCATAAATAGAAAGTCTGCCTACTTGATCATGTGGATTCAATCTTCAGCTTGTACCACTGGTGGGAATGTTTTGGTTCTATTCTTTAGCCACCTGCCCCTGGATTTCACTTGTGGTTTTATCTCCACCTTTGCATGTGAGTCGTCTACAGGAGTTTGCTTCTGAGGCTCGCTTGGACGACTTGGGTGTGCCCCAGGGAGGACCAAATGTGGAAGTGGTGCAGTTGCTTGGATTGCAGGGGCCCTGGCAGTACCAGGTACTAAGGGAAGCCATTGGCTATGACAGTAGGAAATATGAGGCCCTTAGGGCTTTTTGCAGCCTCTGGCTGCTCTGTCCTTGTGGGATTGAGCTAGGGAGTGACACAGGAGCTTGGATAATGGGGACCCTGGCAACACCAGATACAAAGCTGGTGGCTATCGTCAGGAGTTTTGTGACTATTCGGGACTTTTCTAGCTTCCGACAGCTCTGCCCAGTGAGGATTGAGCATGGAGGTGACACAGCTGCTTGAATTATGGGAACCCTGGCAGTGCTAAGAGTGCAAGGAAACCAACTGACTCAGCTGCAGGAGCGATGACCCTATTAGAGTCTTTTCCTAGCTTCTGGCATCTGGCCATCAGAGGGCCTCTTTGGCTGGCCCTTCCCTGTTGCTTGGCCCCTTCAGCCGCTTACAGGGCCCCACACTTGGGGTAATTGTCTGTTGTTTATCTCATCAGGGACATAAAGATCACCCTGGCTGGGGTCCCTCTGTGTTGCTTTGCACATCAGGTCCTTATAGGGCTACCCTCCCTGGGTTGTTTCAGCTGTCTGGTGCTGATGTATTCAGACAGAGAGGCTGCAGAGATCACTCTATTGTCTGTGTGTGACTCAGCAGTATCACCCTTCCTCCAGGTTAGCTGGCTTTCCTTCAGAAGCATTTTCCACTGCAATCTTCTCCATCAGGTTCCCTCACAGCATCTCCCTTCAGTCAACAGTAGACCTTGCCCTGGGATTGTTTTCCAATCTCTATGTTCCAGCTCCAAACTACAGCACTTTCTAGGGGACTTGAATTCTTGTCTGGTGTGGGTACAGCTGTGGCAAGGATTGTCTGTGTGATCCTCATTCCATTCAGACTCTCACAGATCTGCTGCTTCACTCTCCAACAGCCTCAATGCTTCACCTCTGTCGCAAACATTTGCCCTCCCGTGCAGCTCTGTGCCCATTCATCCAACCCCAGCTGCAGATCCAGTTCTACTCACTCTCCTTTTTTTCTGCCATCCTTCTTTTGTCCTGCTGACACACTGTGGTTGTGCCGCCCATGGACCATAAACGTCACCATGGATACATCAACTACAGTGTTGAATGCATAGGTTTAGCCAGGAGATGTACATGTGAGATTATCATTCTGTAAATGATGACATCAGATTGGAAATGAATGTAGAATGAAAATAGAAAAGAGCTCAAGACTGAGTCCTGAAGCTTCCAACACTGAGGCGTCTGACGAAAGAAGAATAGATGGCAAAGTGGACAGAAAGAAAGGAGAACCCAGAGAATTTAGGGTAAAAAAATGTCAGAATGAATGATTCATAGTTGTGGACAGAAGAACATGATATAATAGCAAGGAATAATAAAATGACTAACAGTAATTCCTGTGGAATCACCCAGAAATGGTTCTATATCCAATTCCACCATTATCTAACTATATCTAAGAGCAACGGCCTATTTGAAGTTTGTTCACACCTCTGAATCTGTACAATGATTTAATATTTACAAATGTTCTAATATTTCAAAAGATTTTTTAGTTATTAAAATAAGTTATTCATGTAAGCATCTTGTCATAATGTCTACCATACAGTTTATTCAAGGAAAGTGTAATCTAATTATATTAGAATAGTTACACTAATGAATATTTCTAATTCAGTTAATGTCAGGTTAAAAGACTTAAAATGTGGTGGATTTGGCTACATGGAGGCCAACAATAATTGTAACAGAGACAGTTTCAGATGGAATAGACAGGGGAAAATCTACTTACAGCCTGCCAAATAAATTATTAGTAAGAAATGCAATACAGCATGATTACATAACTCTTTCAAAAGGTTTGGTTGTGGCAGAGAACAAGAGGTTCAGGATATATTGCTCGGTGGATTATGTATTGTTTTAATGGGAAAGATGAGAGTGTAATGAACGTTGAAGAGGATGAGCCTTGAGGGAAGCAGCAAAGACTGACCACAGGCTCCCTGTGAAAGACGTGGGAGAGGAACCAGCAGTTTTGAGAAAGTCCTGGACTTGGTGACAACTGGATTCTTTGCAACTTCCTGTCAGGAGAAGGAAGGAAAATGGGTGTGTAAATACAATGCTGGAGAGAAGCAGGTGCTGATGGTTCCTCTTCTCATTTCAGGAAGGAGACAAAGTCATGTGAGACTGAATGGTGCATGGGGGAAGGAGGAGAAGGAACACTGGGCAGTGTAGAAAAGATTGAGCACAGAGATTTCATATAGACACACAGAGGGAGCTTGTTATAGAAATGGGCCAGGGTTGTTGAACAGTGTCCAGAGCCCAGGTAGTTTCAGTTTTCAGGCTGTAGGCAAGCATCTAATATGTGCCAGAAGAGAAAATTGTGAAAGATACAGTGGCGGCCACTGGTTTGCCTTTCAAGAGCTTTCATGCCAGTATGAAAAAAAGAAAAAAAAAAGATGAAATAAAATATTTAATTAACCAAAAAGTAAAAATATTTCTATTTTATTGTTCCAATAAGTGTATTCTAAGAACAAAAGAATCCAAGTGCTTAAAAAGTAGGAGGGACTGTGGGTCAAGTTTATGTAGGAAGACGTCTATGCAAAGAAAGCCTGGAAACCATTCATCAGCAGAGACACACGCCTTTGCAGCAGCCGAGGCAGCAAAGAAATTGACTATTTTAGAAAAGATTGATTATTTTAGTAAAGAATCCGCCTGCAATGCAGGAGACTTGGGTTCGATCGCTGGGTCAGGAAGATCTCTTGGAAAAGGGAATGGCATCCCACTGCAGTATTCTTGCCTCAAGAATTCCACAGACAGAGGAGTATGGTGGGCTATAGTCCATGGGATCAAAAAGAATCAGACATGCCTGAGAGACCACACTTTCCATTTCAAAATTTCTGAGCCACCTGGCAGTAATATATCTACCTGCATTGCAGGAGACCTGGATTGGATCCCTGGGTCGGGAAGATCCCCTAGAGAAAGGAAAGGCTAACTACTGCAATATTCTCACCTGAAGAATTCCATGCAATTTTGGCAAGCTGCAGTCCATTGGATCACAAAGAGATAGACACAACTGAGCTGCTAACAATTCTAAGTAAAGGCAAAGGCTTTTAAGATGATCATGTCATTTTTACAGTCACTCTTTGTAAAGAAAGCAGTTAGAAAACAGCCTAATATTAAGATCTTTTTTTGTTAAGGCAGCACTTTACGTAGTAGGATAAAATAGGAATTTTATATAAGTTTCCAGTGGTCATGTATGGATGTGAGAGTTGGACTGTGAAGAAAGCTGGGCACCAAAGAATTGATGCTTTTGAACTGTGGTGTTGGAGAAGACTCTTGAGAGTCCCTTGGACTGCAAGGAGATCCAACCAGTCCATTCTAAAGGAGATCAGCCCTGGGTGTTCTTTGGAAGGAATGATGCTAAAGCAGAAACTCCAGTACTTTGGCCACCTCATGCAAAGAGTTGACTTATTGGAAAAGACTCTGATGCTGGGAGGGATTGGGGGCAGAAGGAGAAGGGGACGACAGAGGATGAGATGGCTGGATGGCATCACCGACTGGATGGACGTGTGTTTGATCGAACTCCGGGAGTTGGTGATGGCCAGGGAGGCCTGGTGTGTCGCTATTCATGGGGTGGCAAAGAGTCGGACATGACTGAGCAACTGAACCGAACTGAACTGGACTGAAGCACAATATATGTAAACAAAGTCACATACCGTTAGAAATATTGCTATGTGGAAGTTTGGAATACAACTTTAGGAAAGGAATCCCAATGGTTCTCATCAAGAGTAACCTCACAGCTAAGCTACAAAACTCAACAGTAAAACAAAAGCAGAAATAAATTTATTGATTTTGGGAAGAGGGAGCACTACTTTTAAAAAACTAGTAAAAAAAAAAAAAAAACAAAAAAAAAAAAACAAAAAACTAGTTAGCTTCTATATAATGTTATGATAATGTTTGAAGACTATTAGATAGTCCTTCTTTTGGGTGAGATTCTAATTCTTAAATTCCAGTTTTGAAGTTTATAAATTATTGAGCAATAGGAAGATTCCAAATAAGAATAATGAAATTTTTGATAATATGTAGCAATCCCTGGTGGCTCAGATGTAAAGAAACTGCCTGTGGTGCGGGAGACCTGGGTTTGATCCTTGGGTTAGGAAGATCCCCTGGAGAAAGGAATGAATTACTCCCTTCAGTATTCTTGCCTGGAGAATTCCACGGACAGAGGAGCCTGGCCAGCTATACTCCATGGGGTCACAAAGGCTCAGAAACAAGTGAACGACTAATCCACACACAGCAATGTCACAAATGTCATAGATTTTACACATTTTCAATGATAAGTTTACACATTTTAAAAAATGAATCAGAATAATTAAGCAGATATTAATAGTTAAGCTCATTTATGGGTACAATAAGATTAGATGTCTGTATTGTCCCATATATAATCAAGACACCTAAAATATGCTTATGTGACCTTGAACATGTTTACTCAGTTTGTTTCATGTTTCAGTTTGATTTCTACACTTGTATGTAAAATAAAGTGATTTTTAATGTACCTGTAACTCAAATACAAGAGAAATGTCTCTCTTGTGTGTTCTAGTTTTCCAGTTATATTTTTATAATACCATTTTTTCATTTTCTTTTTGATGGATTTTATACTTTTTATTTTATTTTATTTTTTTATCTTTAAAATTTTTCCTTTTTAATTATAACTATTCAACAATTATGATATTTACAGATATTTTCTTAATATTGATCTTATACTTAACAAGTGATCACTATCTAAGTACTGGATGACAGTCAGTGCACTGTTTTACCTTATTAAAGAGGGTATTCAATTTAAAAATTGTGTCTTTTTTTTATTCTGAGAGAATATTTATACATTTTGAGACCAAAAAAGCAGCATTATATTTTGTAAATATCAGTGATAAAATCAGATCCAGTATTAACAAGTTGACTTTACAAATAAATTATCAGGACATATATGTTGCTGCTCAATACCTTAATATTTCTCAAAATCCCAGATGAGTGCAGAGGGTGTATAAAACCTAACATGTAATGTTTTTCAAGGAAGAGCATTAATGTGCATTAATGTATGTCCTCTGTGTATGCAGTACCCAGCACCTCATTTTATGTGACACAAATAATATTTATCTTCCAATGGTTAAATATTCTCACTCATTATTTATCTTTTTCGATAGAAAGAGAATGCAGTATTCCTGAAATGGATACATATTTAAATGCTTATCCCAGGAAAGATACATTTGAAGTTGGAGATGTGCTGAAATTCTCCTGCAGCCAAGGTCGAATTATGGTTGGAGCAGATTCAGTTCAGTGCTACCACTTTGGATGGTCCCCTAGACTTCCAACGTGTAAAGGTAAATATTTATCTGACAGTTGCTGGAGCAAGAATTGGGATTTCAGATAATAATCTTTTTATTTCCCTCCTTTAATTTTCTGTCCACTTCAAGTGCATCTATAGTCTAATGCATTAAGGCAGAGATATACCCACCAAGGTGGAGAAGGAAATGGCAACCCACTCCAGTATTCTTGCCTGGATAATCCTGGAGACATAGAAGCCTGGTGGGCTGCTGCCTATGGGGTTGCACAGAGTAGGACACGACTGAAGCGACTTAGCAGCGGCATACTCACCAAGGACATGTGCTGGGTAGTAGATACCTCAGATTTCCTTCTTTAAGAAATTGGCCTCCAGGAGCTTCTTGGAATATGTGGTGGAGATTCCACAGAAATGCATGAGGCACCTGACACTGGCAGGATTTCTTGTTAGTTTTCCTTTTTCCTGCAGCTCTACCATTAATATTGGAGAGAAAATCATGATGGTGTGATCACTAATCTAGAGCCAGATGTCCTAGAATGTGAAGTCAAGTGGGCCTTAGAAAGCATCGCTATGAACAAAGCTAGTGGAGGTGATGGCATTCCAGGGGAGCTGTTTCAAATCCTGAAAGATGATGCTGTGAAAGTACTGCACTCAATATGCCAGCAACTGTGGAAAACTCAGCAGTGGCCACAGGACTGGAAAAGGTCCATTTTCATTCCAATCCCAAAGAAAGGCAATGCCAAAGAATGCTCAAACTACCACACAATTGCACTCATCTCACATGCTAGTAAAGTAATGCTCAAAATCCTCCAAGCCAGGCTTCAGCAATACGTGAACCGTGAACTTCATGATGGTCAAGCTGGTTTTAGAAAAGGCAGAAGAACCAGAGGTCAAATTGCCAACATCTGCTGGATCATGGAAAAAACAAGAGAGTTCCAGAAAAACATCTATTTCTGCTTTCTTGACTATGCCAAAGCCTTTGACTGTGTGGATCACAATAAACTGTGGAAAATTCTGAAAGAGATGGGATTACCAGACCACCTGACCTGCCTCTTGAGAAATCTGTATGCAGGTCAGGAAGCAACAGTTAGACCTGGACATAGAACAACAGACTGATTCCAAATAGGAAAAGGAGTACATCAAGGCTGTATATTGTCATCCTGCTTATTTAACTTATATGAAGAGGACATCATGAGAAACGCTGGGCTGGAAGAAGCACAAGCTGGAATCAAGACTGCCAGGAGAAATATCAATCACCTCAGATATGCAGATGACACCACCCTTATGGCAGAAAGTGAAGAGGAACTAAAAAGCCTCTTGATGAAACTGAAAGAGGAGAGTGAAAAAGTTGGCTTAAAGCTCAACATTCAGAAAACGAAGATCATGGCATCTGGTCCCATCACTTCATGGGAAATAGATGGGGAAACAGCAGAAATAGCATAAGACTTTATTTTTTGGACTCCAAAATCACTGCAGATTGTGGCTGCAGACATGAAATTAAAAGACGCTTACTCCTTGGAAGAAAAGTTATGACCAACCTAGATAGTATATTCAAAAGCAGAGACATTACTTTGCTGACTAAGGTCCGTCTAGTCAACGCTATGGTTTTTCCAGTGGTCATGTATGGATGTGAGAGTTGGGCTGTAAAGAAGGCAGAGCACCGAAGAATTGATGCTTTTAAACTGTGGTGTTGGAGAAGACTCTTGAGAGTCCCGTGGACTGCAAGGAGATCCAACCAGTCCATTCTGAAGGAGATCAGCCCGGGGATTTCTTTGGAGGGTATGATGCTAAAGCTGAAACTTCAGTACTTTGGCCACCTCATGTGAAGAGTTGACTCACTGGAAAAGACTCTGATGCTGGGAGGGATTGGGGGCAGGAGGAGAAGAGTGCAACAGAGGATGAAATGGCTGGGGCATCCCTGACTCGATGGACATGAGTCTGAGTGAACTCCGGGAGTTGGTGATGGACAGGGAGGCCTGGTGTGCTGTGATTCATGGGGTCGCAAAGAGTCAGTCACACTGAGTGACTGAGCTGAACTGAACTTACATCTAATGTCTGCAAGTATGTCTAAAGAGTGGTCAAGTAACTTAAAGTCAATTCAGTCACATGTATCAAATCATATGAATCAAAGTTAAACTGTTCAAATGCATCTCTCAAATGATATTTTTTTCAAAAAGATTTCATACAGTGTTTCTGTGGAATAAATGTATTGCTATGTTTGCTATGATATTTACAGTCATACCTGTGTTGAGTAACTGGTTTGCATATTTATTTACATGTCTGGATAATGAACATGCTTTCTGAGCATACATAGACTTCAATATGGTAGTTCAAGAAGAGTAACAGAATTAGTAAACACGAGTCTGCTGTAAACACTATTCTTTTTTCATTGTTTAAGAATGCTAAAGTAAATTATATAACAAATAAAAGATCATTTAGCAAAATAAATTTCTGCATTAGCTGGGTTTTTCAGTCATAAGACAGAAAATGTAACCATAATTTATGCAATATTTCTACAGTAAGGAAAGTAAAATCGTGTGCTCCACCTCCTCAACTTCTCAATGGGAAAGGGAAAGAAACACACAAAGAAGAATATGCACATAATGAGGTCGTGGAATATGCTTGCAACTCCAGATTTCTGATGAAGGGTTCTCATAAAATTCAGTGTGTTGATGGAGAATGGACAGCATTACCTGTGTGTATCGGTAATGTATTAAAAATAGTAATATTTAAAGGTAAATCATTACTCTTATTTGTATTCATATGCACATTTAAATAATATTTTAAAGATGAACATATTTTTGTGGATTTTCAGAGGAGGAGCGTACCTGTGGAGATATACCTGACCTTGATCACGGCGATATCAAGCCTTCTGTCCCTCCCTATCACCATGGAGACTCGGTAGAGTTGAGTTGCAGAGAAGCATTTACAATGATTGGACCCAGATTTATCACATGTATTAGTGGCGAGTGGACCCAGCCTCCTCAGTGCATTGGTCAGAATACACATCTCAAATTGACCTTTAGTATTTGCAGCCATACTGTTGAAATTTAGAGTTATACTTGAAAATGTCAGATTAAATTATAATGATCCCAAACATTTGATTTTTATAGTTCAATATGTGTCTAAAGAGGAAAAATATAAACGAGCAATAGAATTTTATGCATCTTTCTGTCCTGATATTAACATTGTTTATTTTGACAAGTGTGAAGCTAAATCTTACTGATAGTTGCTCATGCGAGCAAAAATGGGAGTACTAATTACCAGGAAAATACAACTATCATTGCAGAAATGCCATTTTTGCTTTTATATGATACTCTTTCTTTTAGAACATTTGAAACCAGGAATTACAGTTGAGGAAAATACCCATTTAATACATTTCTGTAGGAATCTTGCCTCTCTCAAGCTTCTAACAATGATTATTTCTCTGTCTGTTTCAAATTCTGCAAAGAGAATTTACTGTGCTGGGGAGGGTGGGCTCAAGCCCTCCCTGCTAGTAGGTAACTCTGTCATGGGAGGCACTTGGGTGGGGCCAGGAACCACATTTCCCTGTAAGAGACTCATCCTGACTTTTTGATGACCAAGTCTTTGATGACTGGCCAGGAGAATCAACGTTAGCTGCCTTATTTCATTTTCTCTTGAAATCGACTTTTTCCTGGAGTTTTCCTGGGGTCTGCATTCAAAGAGAGCTCTGGATGTCCAGGCTGATTAGCTCATTATATTTCTAGTCATTAATTATTCCAAGAAGAAGTTAGGGCTTTGGCTCAGGCCCTGAGTGAGGGCAAGGGACTGATAGCTGTTTTCTTTGCTGACAGTATGTCGAAAGACCCACACTCAAAAGACCAGTTGACAGATGGGAGACATTTAGTAGGATTTGTGTAGTTAAATAGTAATATTTTTGTTGATTAATCCCTACAATTTTATGAACACATTCCTGTCCTAGGTATTGCCAGTTCTTCAAGACCAAACCTCATCTTTGTTCTCTTCTATCTCCTCAAATGACCTCACCTCATTTAACTTTTCATTCTACCTAATGCCAAAATGCTTGGAAAATTATTACTCTTCAGACTTCAGAGTTTTCCTTGCAAAGGTTAATCCTCTACCTGTATTCAGTTTAATACAGTCCCGTTTTGCTGTAATAGATCTTATTCCAGTTTTCTTCTCTCAAGGTTTATTTTGTAACTCTGTCTAATCTAGCTCGTCTTTCTTCCTACTATGCTTATTTTCTCCTAATAAAATAAGTCTGCTTTCCTTCCAGAAACCAGTCCATCATAGGATGAGGCCTGCAGCCACTATTTCTCCTTTTGAGTATACATCTTCCTTTGGCCACCATTCCTTGAAGAATACTACTGGTTTTTTGTCCCTCTACACCCTGAACAAATCTTAAAAACAGGCTAATTCTCAAGCCTTTATTGTATTTTCAATTCAGCTTGTAGTTTTATTCTTTCAGAGTTTCATTTTGAAATAATCACTTTTCTTTGACTACCTACTTGACTTTTCCTGATTTTATTCATTTCACTTAGCCTTTATCATTAACAAATCATTAACATACACTGCCAAAGACCTATACTAATATTTTGTCAAATTCAAAAAGAACTTCCACCTGCATTGAAATTAGGAAATAGGTATATATATATAAAGGTATGGGTATATATATATATATATATATGTATATATATATATATGTATATAAAGCTTTTTAAGTGCATATTTAACTTATCCTGGAGCTAGGAAAAATTGTTATCATTGTTTTATATTGCATTATAATGATCTGATATATAACATAGTGGTTCAAAGACTCTAAGTATATATACAAGATAGGTTGTAACTTTAAGTACCCAATCTTCTTATTTCAAGTGTTTATTTATTTTTGGTGTCAGGTAAAAGATTTGCTTAAAAGTTAAGATTCTATGCAAAACACCTTGGATGTAGTTTTCTTATTATGTTTCATTACATTTCTTGAAAAAACATTTATAAAGTAGCAACTTGGTATGCTTTGTCCACAGAAAATTGTTTTTATTTTATTGTTTTAAGATTGTGAATTACAAACAATGCAGAAATGCTTAAGGTCAACAAGCAAATTATTTGAACATTTGCACAGATTTCAAGTTTGGGACCAAATTTATTCATGTGATAACTATTCGCTATGTATATCATCAAAAAGGCAGAAATCTTCAGGATGGGTATTTTCTCTGAAATTTCAAAAGAAAGACTGGACGCAAGACTCAGGCTCATGTATAATTTTTCATCTCATGAAATTTGATCAGAAAGAACTTGGCTGGTGGAATTTGTAGGCATAAATTCTATCATCATTATTTTATTCACTCCATAGCTATTTTGTTTGTTTATTTATTTATTACTTTACAATATTGTATTGGTTTTGCCATACTTAGCTATTTGGTTCTTTAGAATTAGTCTTTTCAAGAGAATGTTTTCATTTTATAGCAACAGATGAACTTAAGAAGTGTAAAGGGTCAACGTTATTTCCACCTGAGGGAAAACCAGCACATACGATTGAATATGACCATAACACCAACAAAAGTTACCGATGTCGAGGAAAATCAGAACACAAACACTCAATCTGTATAAATGGAGAATGGGATCCTAAAGTAGACTGCAAAGAAGGTAATCTCTTTTCCATAATGTTTTTAAAAATGTATCCTATATCTCTCTAACTTGTAAAAATAGTATCTTTGTCTGCTTCAAGGAAATTTAGCTATTTATCATTCCAAATATTTTCCATCTGCAAGGTAATTTAGAAGCTAATCAAAATATTGTGTCTAAATATTAATTGTATAATGTGCCTTAGTCAGCTATGTGACAAACCACTCAGAGACTTTGTGACTTTAAATTACCATCTGGGCTATAGGTGTGCTCATTTCTACGGGAAAGCCATTGTTTCTGATTTTGTGTATTACACATAAATGTACTTAGGCTTATGCTGAACTATTATGCATTTATCAGCGTATCTATACGTATCAATCTATTTATTTATATATATCTATGTATCTATCTAGTCATCTGTTTCTCTATTTGTTTAACTATCTTGAAAAGACTTGAGACATGTTTACCTAATGAATTCCAGTTAAATAGGTTCATTTCAATTTTCTACTTTTAATATCTGTTTCTCTTCTCTGACTCTATGACATCTTGACTCCCTATCCTCAATATGTTTACCAATTTCTACAAGCCTAGAATATCTATAAAGAAGTTTCAAATCAATGGAAAACCAGATCTACTATCTAATATTCAACCTCATGATTCATCCTTTTATAAAGATCCTAATATAAAAATCATACAACAATAAAGCTGTATTAATGGAGAATAAATTATTTAGAAGAGCATAACTATTTGGGAATTAAACAAGCTTCTAAATAACTGCCACGCTGATACATAATGTACATTGTATATTATGGGCTTCCTTGGTAGTTGAGCTGGTAAAGAATCCCCCTGCCATGCAGGAGAACCCAGTTCAATTTCTAGATCAGGAATATCCCCTAGAGAAGAATTAGGCTGCCCACTCCAGAATTCCTGAGTTTCCCTGGTAGATCAGTCTACAATCTGCTTGCAGTGAGCGGGGTTGGCGGGGGGGACCTCGGTTCAATCCCTGTATTGTGAAGATCCCATGAAGGCAACCCACTCCTGTATTCTTGCCTGGAGAAGCCCCAAGAACAAAGGAGCCTGGCAGGTTGCAGACCATGGGATCACAAAGAGTGGAACCTGACCGAGTGGCTAAGCACAGCATTGTATATTAATCATTATATATTTATGATTGCTTGGTCCTTGTGAATTAACTTTTTTATAATTATAAAATATTTCTTAATATTTGACATGCACCTTGTCTATATTAGCTTATTAAAGATAGTTAAATTAAAGCAATTTATTATTTCATATGATGAAGGAATTCTCAACAAATTTCAAGGAATTCACGTTTATGAATTATTCTAAATTAATAGCAAGTATAAAATTAAAAGAGCTTGCTACACAGCTTCATCTTTAAGGAAACGAATAACATCTACAGGTAGTGAAGTACATATGTTCTACAGTTTCTTCTAGAAACTATAATTTTATGTGAGTATATTTAAGTATGTTATCTGTCTCATGTTAACATTTGAGGATTGCATAAAGTACGAGTTGATTTTTTATGGGTGGATTGTCAATTATTTTAAGAATATGTGTGGAAAAGCCATTGAAATGAAAAATCAGTTAACGATGAAAGGGTTGATTTATTTCTGAACTTTCTATTTAGTCATTTGACTATCTTCATTGCTGCCAAATTACCTTTGTAACTAGCTTTTTAGCAGGCTGAAAGTCTGATAATAGTCTCTAAGTATGTTCTTCTCACTCAATATAACTTTAATTATTTTGGTTTTGAACATAGAAATTTCAGGGGAAACTTACAAATTTTGATAAAATATTGGGTTGTATATCAAACGGGATGACTTTGCAATGAGAAATGAATTGTGGACAATTGGCTTCCTTACCATATTGAATTTTGAATTCATAAACATGGTATGTCTCTATTTATTTCTGCTTCAATTTTTCCAGACATACAAATAGGCTCCCCTGGGGGCTTAGACAGTAAAGAACCTGCCTGCAATTCAGGAGACCCAGGTTCAGTCCCTGAGTAGTGAAGATTCCCTGCAGAAGGGAATGGCTACCCACTCCAGTATTCTTGCCTGGAGAATCCCATGGACAGAGAAGCCTGGCAGGCTGCAGTCCATAGGGTTGCAGAGAGTTGGACACAACTGAGCACACATGAGATCTGATATGCAGTTTGCTTCTTCAAAAAATTCCCTTGATGAAGAATTCAATTTCTTTAATAGGGAGTATGCTATTCACATTTTCTACATTGTCTTATCAGTGTGTGAAAGTTGCATTTTTCAAGAAATATCTCTTTTACCTAACGTATGAAATTGATTGATGGGAAAACATTTCTAATAGTCATTTAACATTCTATTTTTCTTCTAATCCTATAGTATATTTGGTAATATCACCTCCTTCATTTTTGGTATTGAGAGTTGTTCCCTCCTTCATTTTGTGAATAAAGTTTTGTTTTTCAAAATTATCATTTTCAAATTAACCTTTTTTTAATTAGTTTTTTATTTTTTAAATTTTAAAATCTTTAATTCTTACATGCGTTCCCAAACATGAACCCCCCTCCCACCTCCCTCCCCATAACATCTCTCTGGGTCATCCCCATGCACCAGCCCCCAGCATGCTGCATCCTGCATCAAACATAGACTGGCGATTCAATTCTTACATGATAGTATACTTGTTAGAATGTCATTCTCCCAAATCATCCCACCCTCTCCCTCTCACTCTGAGTCCAAAAGTCCGTTATACACATCTGCGTCTCTTTCCCTGTCTTGCATACAGGGTCGTCATTGCCATCTTCCTAAATTCCATATATATGTGTTAGTATACGGTATTGGTGTTTTTCTTTCTGGCTTACTTCACTCTGTATAATCGGCTCCAGTTTCATCCATCTCATCAGAACTGATTCAAATGAATTCTTTTTAACGGCTGAGTAATACTCCATTGTGTATATGTACCACAGCTTTCTTATCCATTCATCTGCTGATGGACATCTAGGTTGTTTCCATGTCCTGGCTATTATAAACAGTGCTGCGATGAACATTGGGGTACATGTGTCTCTTTCAATTCTGGTTTCCTCGGTGTGTATGCCCAGCAGTGGGATTGCTGGGTCATAAGGTAGTTCTAGTTACAATTTTTTAAGGAATCTCCACACTGTTCTCCATAGTGGCTGTACTAGTTTGCATTCCCACCAACAGTGTAGGAGGGTTCCCTTTTCTCCACACCCTCTCCAGCATTTATTGCTTGCAGATTTTTGGATCGCAGCCATTCTGACTGGTGTGAAGTGGTACCTCATTGTGATTTTGATTTGCATTTCTCTAATAATGAGTGATGTTGAGCATCTTTTCATGTGTTTGTTAGCCATCCGTATGTCTTCTTTGGAGAAATGTCTATTTAGTTCTTTGGCCCATTTTTTGATTGGGTCGTTTATTTTTCTGGAATTGAGCTGCAGAAGTTGCTTGTATATTTTTGAGATTAGTCAAATTAACCTTTTAAACACACTCAGCTTCTTCCATTTCCTCTCTTGTCTAATTTTTACCTTGTTAATATTCATGATTTTTAACTTTCTTAATTTTCTGTTTTCTATTAATCTTTCTCAATTTTTTCTCTCTTGTGGACTTAATTTTCCTTTTTTCTGATTGCTTCATTGTAATTTTACTTTCATTCTTTAAGATAAAAAATGAAAACATTGATTCAAACCATCCTGTTTTTCAAATCTAAACCTGTAAAACTACCTTTTTTTACTTCTAAGTATTGCTTTACCTGTGCCTCAAAAATGTATAAATATATATCAATTTTATTTTCAATTAACTGTATGTGAAATATTTTCTAATCTTCCTAGTGGCTTCTTTGATGTAACAGTTGTTTAGAAATGTGTTTTATAATTCTCACATGTTTGTGATTTTCTAAATAATTCATTCTCCATTAACAGTAATACTGTGGTATGATTTTTATCTAGAGAGCTGCATATATTTATTGTATACAATTTGATGATTATCATCGTTGATTACATAGATAATTTGTTCTTATTGATTTCTAATCTGATTCCCTTGTCATAGAACACACTGTAAATTTTTAATATTTTAAATGTTATTCTTTGTTGCACAGCATATTGTCTATCTTTGTGATGTTTCTATTTCATATAAAGTATATGCATATTCTAGTTTCTGGATCAGGTTAACTTGTTCATAGTGTTCTAAAATCTACCTATGTCTTAAAATAGCTTTTTGTAGTTGTTCTATCCATCAGAGTAGGAAGGCTCTCAGAATTGCTAAAAAGGGTGTGGATTTGTCTATTTCTTCTTTCATTTCTGCCCATCTTTGCTTCATGTATTTTGATATATTCTTGGATACATTATATATTTATAATGGCTTAGTCCTTGTGAATTACCTTTTTAATATTTATAAAATAGGTCTTCATAGTTTTCATAATATGCCTTCTCTGGAAGTCCACATTAATTTATTGAAATATAGATAATTAATTAAAAACACCTGATTATTTTCATGTGATAAAAGAATTCCTAATCAGTTTCATGATATGTGTCCTCAAATTATTCTCTATAAATTAAAAGCAATTGTAAATTAAAAGAAAGCTAGCTAAACAACTTATTCACCCATATCACAAAACTTGAAAATTAAAAAAAAAAATTCTGTGATTTACTAGCAGAAACTACGTTAAATTAAGTAAAATGAAAACAGTATACTTTGGAATCCATGGTATACAGCAAAAAACAAAGATATATATAGATTAAAACTTGCTTTACAAAATGAAGGTACTTAAGTAATAGGTAGTACAATCTAGAATCTAGAAAAGAACATACATCCAAAGAGCATAGAAGGAAAGAAAAACTAAAATTAAAATGTCAATTTTTAGAATAAGCTTAAAAGGATAAGTAGCTGATTTGCAAAATATTCAGTTTATGGGGAAATGTAGTGTATAAACTAAGTTTTGCAAGACTTTTAACAAATTAAATTAGGACAAAAATCAACATAAAACATCAAACATAAAAGAAAAAAAAATCTTGAAAATGCATTGATAAAAACGTCAAAATAGTTAAAACAGAAATAAGAGAAATATTTGTGATGAAACATAAAAGATTCCAAGTCTTTCCTGGTGACTGATGGTAAAGAATCCACCCGAGTTGCAGGAGACCTCGGTTCGATTCTTGTGTTGGGAAGATCCACTGGAGGAGGGCAAGGCAACCCACTCCAGTATTCTTGCCTGGAGAAGCCAGAATCCCCATGGACAAAGGAGCCTGGCAGATTATAGTCCATGGGGTCATGAAGAGTCTGACATGACTGAGTGAGTAAGCACAACACAGCACAAAAAATGTTCCTATTGACTTAGATCAGAATAGAAAATCTGGTGAAATTACTATGTATTCAGTCAAATATTTCCCTGAATTTAATACAAAATGTTGGATCCCTGGAAGGATTTATGAGTTTCCAGCCTATACTTGCATAGTGTTTCTAATGAAATAGAAATGAAGTAAAACCAAGGAGAAAGCAAAACCAAGGAGTCATAGAGGGCTCCAAATTCTTCCAGGTGTATTCACGCAGTCTTCCCTCAGTTGAGCAGAACAGGCTTTGTCTTCAGATTATGAATTGGATATTTAGGTATCACTATTTGATGGACTCAGACAGTCTACAGAGGGATCCTTTATACCCTCTGGTCACGTAGAAAAAGCCAGGCTTGCTAATCCGTTAAAGAAGGTTCATTCATCTATGTATATTTCATTGAACAGTGCAGGCGAGCTAGTGAATGTACCTCCAGGAGAGTACTCTACTGTAAACAATACACTCTAAATCCCACTGAACATATCTAACTTACCTTGTTCAAGAATCAGCATCAAATTAATAGGTTATTAACTAAATGTAGTTTCTCATATGGCTAAACAACTCCCATGGTAGAAAAATTTGCAAGGGCTTCAATCCAATTCCAATATATCTGATCATGAATACCTGCTAAAAAAAAAAAAAAAAGACCCTGATAACAGTGTTTCCTCAGTACCTATAACTGAGTGAGCAATTCAATTAGGGCATTCTAAAGGTTAGAAAAAAATAAAATCCGTTTTACATAAATCATGCAAGATTGAACACAGGAAGAATAAAAGAAGAAACTAAGATCATGAGACAATGAACCAAATGTGATATACTGAAGTGCTAAACAAGCTTAAGAGTATAATTACAGAGTATCATATTATTTGATCATTTATGATATATCATTAGAGCTTTCTGTTTATTGAAAAGTTTTCCTTTAATATTTGGCCTTATACTTTTTAATCAAGAAATCTAAATTTAATATTTTCAGAAGCACAAATACAAACATGCCCACCTCCACCTCAGATTCCCAATGCTCGAGATATGACAACTACTGTGAAATATCAGGATGGAGAAAAAATATCAATTCTATGTAAAGAAAATTATTTAATTCAAGATGCAGAAGAAATTGAGTGCAAGGATGGGAGATGGCAGTCAATCCCACGTTGTATTGGTAAGCAGTGCATGCATAAGTTTGTTTAAAATACTCTTTAAAGAAGATTAATACTCCTCTAAGCTTTGTATCCTTCCATGGTGGCTCAGTGGTAAAGAAACCTCTTATAATGCAAGAGATGCAGAAGATATGGGTTCGATCCCGGGATGGGGAAGATCCCCTGGGGAAGAGGGTGGCAACCCACTCCAGCGTTCTTGCCTGGGAAATTCCATGGACAGAGGAACCTGGTGGGCTAGAGTCCACTGGGTCACAAAGAGTTGGACATGACTAAGTGACTGATCATGCACACAATCTTTGTATGGATCAGCAAGATGAAGTCCTCTCTGTCTCTTCCAATTTATCTTGAAAGAGTAAATCACAGCTTCAGTTTATGAACTGATGAACACTCTTTCACCTCTGATGTGAAATGCAGACAAACTCCTTGGGCTACTGTGCAAATAATAGGTAAAATTTATGTTTATGCAAACTTTATTCCTAATGATCAAAAGGATGAGAATGAAGGGACAACTGGGCTACCCAGCCTGGAAGTCATAGTCCTAAAAAATATGCCCCCAGAAATGCTAACTTAGAAGTCCAGAGTAACTTGTGCACAAGAAAGCCAGAGGGCTTTAGGAAACAGAGCTTCTTCTGTTCTTTAAAGGCATACAAAATCTCACATACTCTGTGTCCCAGTGAAGAGGCATCAATGGGAAAGAGGCTTGGGTTAGACTAATTTGTTTTTCTTTGTAAAACTTCTAGAGAGATAGGAGACAATTGGGATCATAGATACTGGTGCCAGCCATCATGAGAGACAAGTACCACTTTAGAGTTCTCCCTAACACACACATACATAGCTTACTAGCACCAGAGGCTTAACAACTCACCGGCATGACAACACCAACTCCAGACTCCATGGGGCTCCACAGCTGCTACACCTGCATCTCATCCTTCTCTTGGGTGTGATATCACCAGCTCAAGTATGCTTAGGCCCTGAAGCCAGCTCCATCATCACTTCATCCTGACTGTGAGTGGGCTGGCAGCCACCACATGAGGCACAGTCTGTCAGACACCTGGGGAGGAGGTGGGACCCTTGCCTACCAGTGCACCCAGAGTAGTTGGCATTGACACAACAGAAGGGCACCCCTATATCATCTAAATCTGCTTCACAGATCCTACAGAGGGGACCATTCTGTTGGGCCCCATAGATTTCTGCATAAGACTACTTCTCTAAGATCAGGAGTACACCTAACTCTTAGAAATAAACACAGAGTTAGGTAAAATCAGGAGACAGAGAAATGCATTCCAAATAAAGGAATAAGACAACATCTCAGAAAAGTCACTAAACAAAGTTAAGATAAGCAATTTACCCAATAAAGTATTCAAGGTAATGACCATAAAGATGTTCAGTAGACTCTAGAGAAGAATGGATGAAAGCAGAATTTTAAGAATAAGAAAATATAAAGGATTAAACAGTGCTGAAGGATACAACAGCTGAGATGAAAAATACACTAAAGAAAATCTTTAGTAGTTTAGAGGATTCAGAAGAATGGATCAGAGATCTGGACAACAGGGTAGTGGAAACTTCCCAAACAGCATAGGAAAAAGGAAAAAGAATTTATAAAATGAGGATAGGTTATCAGACATCTGGGACAACATCAGTACCATTCTCATTATGGGGATCTAAAACAGAGAGAGACAGAGACTTATTTGAAGAAATAATAGCTGACCTTTTCTAACGTGGGGAAGGAAAGAGACATTCAGGTCTTGAAATCAGACAGTCCCAAAAAGAGATGAACCTGAAGAGGTCCATACCAGGACACATTATCATTTAATGGAAAAAAATTAATAATGTTATTGTTCCAAAGTAAATGGCAATGTGATCATACTTATCAGTAATTACCTTAAATGCAAATGGGTTGAATGCCCCAACCAAAAGACAAAGACTGGGTGAATGGATACAAAAACAAGACCCCTATATATGCTGTCTAAAAGAGACCCACCTGAAAACAAGGAACACATACAGACCGAAAGTGAAGGGGTGGAAAAAGATATTTAATACAAATGGAGACCTAAAGAAAGCAGGAGTAGCAATATTCATATCAGATAAAATAGACTTTGAAATAAAGGCTGTGAAAAGAGACAAAGAGGGACACTACCAAATGATGCTAAAGCTGAAACTCCAGTACTTTGACCACCTCATGAAGAGTTGACTCATTAGAAAAGACTTTGATGCTGGGAGGGATTGGGGGCAGGAGGAGAAGGGGACGACAGAGGATGAGATGGCTGGATGGCATCACTGACAGAATGGACGTGAATCTGAGTGAACTCCGGGAGTTGGTGATGGACAGGGAGGCCTGGCGTGCTGTGCTTCATCGAGTCGCTAAGAGTCAGACACGACTGAGCAACTGAACTGAACTGAATGATCAAAGGGTCAATCCAAAAAGAAGATATAACAGTTAGAAATATATATGCACCCAACATGGCAGCAGCTCAATACATAAGGCAAATGACAACAAGTATGAAAGGAGAAGTGAATAATAACACAATAATAGTGGGAGATTCTAATACCCCACTCACACATATGGACATGTCATCCAAACAGGAAATTAGCAAGGAAACACAAACTTTAAATGATACAATGGACCAGTTAGACCTAATTGATATCTAAAGGGCATTTCACCCCGAAACAGTGCAGTTCATCTTTTTCAAGTGCACAAGGGCTATTCTCTAGGATACACCACATCCAGGGCCTTAAATCTAGTCTTGGTAAATTTAAAAAAAAAAATTGAAAATCCTTTCAGAGATCTTTTCTGATCACAGTGTGGTAAGATTAGATGTCAACTACAGGAAAAAGAAACTATTAAAAATACAAACATATGGAGGTTAAGTGACACGATTTTTAATAACTAACAAAATAAGGGAAGAAATAAAAAAAGAAATAAAAATATGCATAGAAACAAATGAAAATGAAAACACAACAACTGAAGACATATGGGAATCAGTAAAAAGAGTGCTAAGTGGAAGGTTCATAGCTTTACAAGGTTACCTCAAGAAACAAGAGAAAAATAACCTAACTTTACACCAAAAACAACTAGAAAAAGAAGAACCCTGGGTTTAGTATAAGGAAGGAAATCATAAAAATTAGGGCAGAAATAAATGAATAAGAAATACAGGAAACTATAGCAAAAATTAAAAAATGCTAAAAGCTGGTTCTTTGAGAAGATAAATAAAATAGACAAACCATTAGCCAGACTCATCAAGATAAAAAGGGAGAAGAATCAAATCAATAAAATTAGAAATGAAAATGGAGAAATCAGAGCAGGCAACACAGAAATACAAAGGATCATAAGAGACTATTATCAGCAAATATATGCCAATAAAATGGACAACTTGGAAGAAATGGATGAATTCCGAGAAAGGTATAACCTTCCAAAACTGAACCAGGAAGAAAGAGAAAATCTTAACAGGCCCATCACAAGCATGGAAATGGAAACTGGAATCAAAAATTTTCCAAGAAACAAAAGCCCAGGACCAGATGGCTTCATAGGTGAATTTATCAAAAATTTAGAGACGAGCTAACACCTATCCTTCCTTGGTGGCTCAGAGGGTAAAGCATCTGCCTGCAATGTGGTAGACCTCTGTTCAATCCCAGGGTACATAAGATCCCTTGGAGAAGGAAATGGCAACCCACTCCAATACTCTTGCCTAGAAAACCCCACAGATGGAGAACCCTGGTAGGCTACAGTCTATGGGGTTGCAAAGAGTTGGACACGACTGAACAACTTCACTTTCACTTTTCTTTTCAACATCTATCCTACTCAAACACTTCCAGAAAAGTACCGAGGAAGGTAAACTCTTAAACATGTTCTGTGGGGCCAACATCACCTTAATTCCAAAACTAGGCAAAGATGCCACAGAAAAAGAACACTAAAGGTCAATATCACTGATGAACATACATGCAAAAATCCTTAACATTATTCTAGCAAACAGAATCTAACAACATATTAAAAAGATCATACATCATGACCAAGTGGGCTTTATCTCAAGGATGCAAGGATTCCTCAATATTCACAAATCAATCAATGTCATACACAAATTGAAGCAAAAAAACCCCACATATGATTATCTCAATATATTCAGAGAGAGCTTTTAACAAAACTCAACATCCATTTATGATAAAAACCCTCCAGAAAGAAGGCATAGAAGGAACATACCTCAACATAATAAAAGCGATATATGATAAACCGACAGCAAACATTATCCTCAATGGAAAAAATTGATATCATTTCCCATAAAGTGAGGAACAGGACAAAGGTGCTCACTCTCGCCACTACTATTCAACATAGTTTTGGAAGTTTTATCCACAACACTCAGAGAAGAAAAGGAATCCAGACTGGAAAGGAATCCAGATGGGAAAAGAGGAAGTAAAATTCTCATGGTTTGCAGATGACATGATCCTCTACATAGAAAACGCTAAAGACACCATGAGAAAATTACTAGAGCTAATCAATGAATATTTGCAGGATAAAAAATTGCAGGATATAAAATTAATACACAGAAATCCCTTGCATTCCTATACACTAACAATGATAAAACAGAAATTAAGGAAACAATCCCATTCACCACTGTGATGAAATGAATAAAATACTTACCCAAAGAAACAAAAGACCTATACATGGAAAGCTGTAAAACACTGATGAAAGAAATCAAAGATGACACAAATAGATGGAGAAATATACCATGTTCATGGATCGGAAGAATCAATATACTGAAAATGAGTTTACTACTCAAAGCAATCTATAGACTCAGTGCAATCCCTATCAAGCTCCAACAACATTTTTTTTTTTCACAGAACTAGAACAAATCATTTCACAATTTGTATGGAAATCCAAAAAAACCTCGAATAGCCGAAGCAATCTTGAGAAATAAAAATGGAACTGGAGGAAACAACCTGCCTGACTTCAGACTATACTACAAAGCTAGAGTCATCAGGATAGTATTGTACTGGTACAAAGCCAGAAATATAGATCAATGGAACAAAATAAAAAGCCCAGAGATAAATCCATGTACCTGTGGACAACTTATCTTTGACAAAGTAGGCAAAAATATACAATGGAGTAAACGCAATCTCTTTAACAAATGGTGCTGGGAAAAGTGGTCAACCAACTGTAAAAGAAGGACTTTCCAACACCATACACAAAAGTAAACTCAAAATGGATTTAAGATCTAAATGTAAGATCAGAAACTATAAAACTCCTCGAGGAAAACATAGGCAAAACACTCTTTGACATAAATCACAGCAAGATCCTCTATGACCCACCTCACAGAGTAATGGAAATAAAAGCAAAAATAAACAAATGAGACCTAATTAAACATAAAAGCTTTTCCAGAATGAAGAAAACTCTAAGCGAGGTGAAAAGACTGCCTTCAGACTGGGAGAAAATAATAGCAAACTAAGCAACTGACAAAGAACTAATCTCAAAATAATATAAACAACTCATGCCTCTCAATACCAGAAAAACTAACGACCCAATCCAAAAATGGGCCAAAGCACTAAACAGACATTTCTTCAAAGAAGACATACAGATGACAAACACATGAAAAAACACATGAAAAAAATGCTCAGCATCACTCATTGTCAGAGAACTACAAATCAAAACCACAGTGAGGTACCATCTCATGCCAGTCAGAATGACTGCTATCTAAGGAGAATGACATTCTAACATGTATACTATCATGTGAATTGAATCGCCAGTCTATGTCTGATGCAGGATGCAGCATGCTTGGGGCTGGTGCATGGGGATGACCCAGAAAGATGTTATGGGGAGGGAGGTGGGAGGGGGGTTCATGTTTGGGAATGCATGTAAGAATTAAAGATTTTAAAATTTAAAAAATAAAAAACTAAAATTAAAAGAAAAAAAAATAAAAGTCTAATGCAGGAAAAGGTGTGGAGAAAAGGGAACCCTCTTACACTGTTGGTGGGAATGCAAACTACTACACCACTATGGGTAACAGTGTGGAGATTCCTTAAAAAAACTGAAAACAGATCTATCATATGACCCAGCAATCCCACTGCTAGGCATAACCATTGAAGAAAACAGAATTGAAAGAGACACATGTACCCCAGTATTCATCGTAGAACTGTTTACAATAGCTAAGACATGGAACCAACCTAGATGTCCATCAGCAGACGAATGGATAAGAAAGTTGTGGTACATATGTACAACAGAATATTACTCAGCTATTAAAAAGATTGCATTGGAATCAGTTCTAATGAGGTGTATGAAACTGTAGCCTATTATACAGAGTGATATAAGTTAGAAAGAAAAACACCAATACAGTATATTAATGCATATATATGGAATTTAGAAAGATGGTCACGATGACCCTATATGCGAGACAGCAAAAGAGACACAGATATAAAGAACAGACTTTTAGACTCTGTGGGAGAAGGCAATGGGGGGATGACTTGAGAGAATAGCATTGAAACATGTATATTAGCATATGTGAAACAGATCACCAGTCCAAGTTCAATGCATGAAACAGGGCACTCAAAGTTGGTGCACTGGGACAACCAAGAGGGGTTGAATAGGGAGGGAGCTGGGAGAGGGGTTTGGGATGCGGGTACACCCGTGGCTGATTCATGTCAATGTATGGCAAAAACCACCACAATATTGTAAAGTAATTAGCCTCCATTTAAAATAAATAAATTAAAAAATAAAATAAAATAAAATATTAATTAAAAGAAAGTTGTTGTTCAGTTGCCAATTCATGTCCAACTCATTGCTACCCCATGGACTGCAACATGCCAGGCTTTCCAGTCTCTCACCATCTCCCAGAGTTTGCCCAAGTTCATGTTCATTGAAACGGTGATGCCACCCAACCATATCATCCTCTGTCACCCTCTTCTTCTTCCAGAGAAAAGGCAGTAGTTACCTACAAGGAGACCCTAACAAGCATCAAAAGCTTCTGAAGAATATTTTTTAGGTCACAGTGGACTGGCACAACATATACAAAGTAATGAAAGGAAAAAAAAAAGCTTGCAGGCAAGACTACTGTATACAGGAAAAACATATTGCAGCCATAGTGTGATGTCCCTTCACACCTGTCATAACGGCTGTCAGGAAAAGGACATCAAGTGTTGTCAAAGATGTGGAGAAAAGGGACTCTTAGTGTACTGTTGGTGGGATCGTAAACTGGCAGAGTTGCTATGAAAAAGAATGTGGAATTTCATTTAAAAATTAAAAATAGAACTGTCATATGATCCAGCTATTCCACTACTGGCTATTTATTCATAGGAACAAAAAACACTAATCTAAAAAGATATATGCACTCCAATGTTCACTGCAGCATTACACACAATAACCAAGGTTTGGAAGCCACCTAAAGAGTCCACTGATATATACGTAGTTAAAGAAGGTGTTTTATATATACACACTATATGAACTATGACCGAGCCATAAAATATGAAACATTTCCATTTGCAACAACGTGGATGTGTCTAGGATGTATTTATTCTAAGAGAGGTAGGTCAGATAGAAAAAGACAATGCCACATGATTTCACTTATTTGTGGAATCTAAAAATAAAACAAAATAAAAGGAAAACAGGCTCATACAGATACAGAAAATTAGTGAGTTGCAAGAAAGGAGGAGGGGGTTGGCAAAATAGATACTGGGGATTTTGAAGTACAAACTCCAGTTATGTAATAAGGAAGCCAGAGGGATGTAATATAGGCATACAGAATATGGTCAATAATGTTGTAATAAATTTGTTAGGAACTATTGTTACTAGACATATTGTTAGTCATTTTATAATGTAGGTAAAAGTAAAATCATTTTGTAGCCCATTTGAAGCTAACATACTGTTATACATCCAACATTTCAATAAGAAATTCATTTAAAAAAGGATGAAGGGGCATATTGAACAAGTGGTAGTAGCAGTGTTTATGGAGACAAATAGCTTGCAAGTTTCAAATATCTGTCAGTTTTAAAATTCTGTAAATTGTTCTGAGTATTCTTTTCTTTTTATTCTTATTTTAAAATCCAAAGTAATATTTGATTGTATTAACATGTTAATTTTAAAGATTATATTTGTACTTTACTCTTTGACCTCTGTACTTCATATAGAAAAAATTGGATGTTCTCAACCACCTCAAATAGACCATGGAACCATTAACTTATCTAGCTCTGCAGAAGAAAGGAGAGAAATACATGAGCAAAAGCTGTATGCACATGGCACGAAGTTAAGTTATACTTGTGAAGAAGGCTTCGAGATATCTGAAAATAATGTGATAATATGCCACATGGGAAAGTGGAGCTCTCCACCTCAGTGTGTAGGTGAGGACACTAGGCAAACCAAAATCTATTTTCAGTACCATTCATTAAAACTAATCAATTGTCATCAAAGTCATGAGACTCAATCCATTAGATTTCTAAAGATATCAAGTAACTTATCCATTTATAGATCATTTATGTATTAAAATAATATCTATATTTTATACATTAAATCGTTTGACATATAAAATTAATCATTTTGTTATTAATAATTTCTTTTGTTCTATAGAGAATCGCTTTTCAATCTGGCAATTATTTTGTATTAACACTGGATATGCAATAAAACTAAACCTAACTACTTATATTTTATATTCCTACCTATTTAAGTTTCAAAAAAATGTTCCATGTCTTCCCTAAAATGTCCCTTTTAATTTCTTACAATATATAGTACGTTTCCTAAGATGATGTGTGGAGTCTCAATGTGTTTTTCTTTCATTATTCATGACTGGTTAGAGAAGCACTGATGGTTTCTTTCATATATTGGAAATTTCAGTTTCAAGTTCTTACTCAAGTGGACACACACCAGAATGGAAATTTTAGGAAAAATTTGTGCATTTTCCTCCCATGTCATGGAAGTTCCTGTATAAGGATTTATTATTTTCAAGTAAAAATACCAAATATATTGACCAGTACATCAAATTAAATTTCAAAGATAGCAAAACATGAATTCATTCTTTCATGTCTTCCCAGGACTTCCCTGTGGATTTCCACCTTATATTCAGAATGGTGTTGTATCTCACAAGAAATACAGTTACCAATATGGAGAAGAAGTTACTTACGACTGTGATGAAGGGTTTGGAACTGATGGACCTGCATCTATAAGATGTTTAGGGGGGCAATGGTCTCGTCCACAAGATTGCATAAGTATAGTATTTTCCCTTTAATTCTAAACCTGACAAATATCTTTTAATTCAAAGCATAAATGGCCCAAATATGAAATTAAGCAGTAATTCTAGAATTTAACAAGGTATCCATGAAAAGTTCTGAATTCTGGCAGAGAATTAATAACCCTAGAAATAATAAAAGTTTGATTTGTTGTTGTAGTTCAGTCAATCAGTCGTTTCTGACTCTTTGCGACCCTATGGACTGTAGCAAGCCAGGCATCCCTGTCCTTCACTGTCTCCTGGTGTTTGCTTAAACTAATGTCCATTGAATCGGTGATGCCATTCAACCATCTCATCGTTTGCTGTCCCCTTCTTCTCCTGCCCTCAATCTTTCCCAGCATCAGGGACTTTTCCCATAAGTTGGCTCTTCATATTACGTGAACAAAGTATTGGAGCTTCAGCTTCAAAATCAGTCCTTTGAACATTCAGGGTCAATTTCTTTTAGGATTGACTGCTTTGATCTTGCAGTCCAAAGTACTCTCAAGAGTCTTCTCCAGCACCATAGTTCAAAAGTATCAATTCTTTGGAACTCGGCCTGACTCTTCTGAACTGTCCAACTCTCAAATCATACGTGACTGTTGAGGTTTGTCATAGCTTTTCTTCCAAGGAGCAAGCATCTTTTAATTTCATGGCTTCAGTGACCATCCACAGTGCTTTTAGAGCCCAAGAAAACGAGGTCTGCCACTGTTTCCATTTTTCCCCCCTGTATTTGCTATGAAGTGATGGGACCAGATGCCATGATGTCCATTTTTTGAATGTTGAGTTTTAAGCCAGCTTTTTCAGTCTCTTCTTCCACCTTCACCAAGAGACCCTTTAGTTTGTCTTTACTTTCTGCCATTAAGGTGGTGTCATCTGAGGCATAGCTGAGGTTATTGGTATTTCTCCTGGCAATTTTGATGCCAGCTGGAGCTTCATCCAGCCAGGCATTTTGCATGATGTACTCTGCCTTTAAGTTAAGCGGGATGACAATATACACCCTTGAAGTACTCTTTTTCCAATTTTGAGCCAGTCAATTGGCCATGTACGGATCTAACTGATACTTCTTCACCTGCATCGTTTTCTCAGGAGGAAGGTAAGGTGGTCTGGTATTCCCATCTCTTCAAGGACTTTCCACAGTTTGTTGTGATCTACACAATCAAGTGCTTTAGTGTAGTCAATGAAGCAGAAGTAGATGTTTTTCTGGAATTCCCCTGCTTCTTCTGTGACCCAATGGAGGTTGGCAATTTGATAACACTAAACGATCTCTTTTTCATCATCTTGGGTGCAGCTTGAACATCCTCTGATATACATCTCAGATTTCTGGTCTCTGTTTCTGTCCTATGGCTGAACTCTGCTCTTATCACTACTCAATTTGCTGTTAATTTGTCAATCATCTCTTTGTAATATGCAGTTTTCTAAGACATTTAATATAACTCAAGGTAACATTTTGATAAAAGCAAAAACAGAAACATTCATAATTTAGGTGGGCTGTCATGGGAGAAGAGAATTTAAATTTGAGAAGTATGCAGCTCTACCTCTTAGAATGTCACCATTCCCATGGTGTATTATTGATAATATAGTGTGACTAAATCAAGATTTCTAACATTTGTCGCAAGGTATAAGAGAAATGCTGTAGAATATTTGTTGGTTTGATATGTAATTATTTATTTTCTGGAATATAATCAGTGGTCACTATGAATCTTTAAAGATGTACTTAACAAATGCATATTCTTTTTTCTTTCAGGCACAAATTGTGTTAACTTGCCCACCTTTGATGATGCTGTACTCATAGATCGGGAGAAGGATTCCTATAAGTCAGGAGAACAAGTGGCTTTTAAGTGTTTATCATATTATCAGTTGGATGGAGCTAATACTATACAGTGTATTAAGGGCAAATGGATAGGAAGGCCAGCATGCAGAGGTACTTTGGTAAAATTTTAAAATTTATATAAGTATCTGAAGTATTATAATGTAGAAAATTGCCTCCACTATCATTAAATGGACATAGATTACTTTTAGGCCAGGTCAAAACCAGTTTGTGCCTGAACATAACAAGGGATGGACTTGTGTTCCCAGTGTTTGGTGTTGTAGCCCAATAGTTCTCAAAGCACAGTCCTGGCAGAGCATTCTCAAAACATTCTGTAAACTGTTAGATATGCAAGCAGATTCACAGGCTCACTCAGACTTGTAGAATCTAAACCTCTGGGGCTGCAACTCTGACAATGTCTTGATGATCCCCAAGGAATTCTGTATATATTTCAGTTTAAGACTCATGGCTACAGCCTCTGGTAGTCACAGCCTCTTCATTCCCTGAATCACACTGAGGAATGCACATCATTGATGGTGTCGTCCTTAGCATTTGCCCCCAAAATATCATTAAAGTACAGTTTTGTAAATTTACATTTTATTTTTCTATTATCTTTCCAGATTTTCTGTTCAAATCTTTAATCATCTTCTTTTCGTAACTATAGTATTCTTCAAAGTGTGTTAATTCTTGATCAAGTCTCTAAAGAAGAACCTCCTATGCTTATTTTCTGAAAGGCCCTAAAGTTATATCTCATAAACAGGGTGAATGTAAACCAAATCTTGATGTTAAATGATATTTTTATTATGTTTTGCTTATGGCTTATAAATATGTTTTGAATTTATACACTTTATAATTTTTATTTTACTAATCTCAGAAAGAGATTTCCAGGAAAACTTTTTTTTTTCAGTGCCCTAAAAATTGTGTATTACTTTTATAGTGAAGTATAGGGGAGAGATTTAAGATACAGAAGTTTAATTCATGCTGAAAAATATTGCTTTATTTCCTTTCCCTTAACCTTACATATAAACTGACGACAATTAGTAGTCTTTCATGACAGATTAACTGTTGAATTGAAACAACTATGAAATATATTTGACATTCTAATTCCTCCTTGCTGTTTATGATAATCATTAGATTAGAGATACTTTTTTCCCTTTCTATTCAGATGTTTCCTGTGTGAATCCACCTCAAGTGGAAAATGCTATTATACAAAATCAGAAGTCTAGATATCAAAGTGGTGAGAGAGCACGTTACGAATGCGTTGGGAATTATGACCTTTTTGGGGAAATAGATGTCGTATGTTTAGATGGAACTTGGACAAAACCACCTCAGTGCAAAGGTAGAGTATCTTACTCACCATGTCTGCCCAATTTAGAGAATATAATAACAAAATACATTGAATCAAAATTAGGATGAAGTAGCCTTTCTGGAATAATTTTTAGTTGCAGAAAGAATGGTGCTGAAAATCCAGTTTTTTGTGGTCTGAATATGTAATCTAACATATTTATTGTATGACAGTATTGACCAGATTTGAGCAGTTGGAATCATGGGACATTTCCTGTCTTAAAACATTAAGATAGTTGTTTTCTGAAGATAAGTGTGAAAAAGATACCATAGATACATTTAACAGCCCAAGAAATTCCACTTTGAGACATGGAATAAGCAGCTGGGGCCTGATCACAAAATCTGACATAGATGTGGGGAGCTGTACCTATGGATGATATTTAAAGGTAGGTTACTAGCTGAGTTCCAGCAGAGCTATTTAAAATCCTACAGGATGATGCTACAGTGCTACACTCATTACATCAGCAAACTTGGGAAACCCAGCAGTAGTCACAGGAGTGGAAAAGGTCAATCGTCACCAATTCCCAAGAAGGGCAGTGCTAAACAATGTTCAGATCACCAGACAATTGCAGTCATCTCCCATGCTAGTAAGGTTATGTTCAATGTCCTCAAGCTAAGCTTGATATGAATAGCTGATTCCTTGGAAAACACCCTGAAACTGGGAAAGGTTGAAGGCAAACAGAGAAGAGGGTGACAGAAGATGAGATGTTTGGGTGACATCACCGATTCAATGGACGTGAACTTAGGCAACTCCGGGAGAGGTCAGGGACCTGGAAACGTGGCATGAGCAGTCCGTGGGTAGACACGACTTGATGACTGAACAATAACTAGCTGAACTCACTCAGGAAATCAGTGTACACATAAAAATAAAGAGTCTGAACTTGGTACTGGGACACTTCAGTGTTTAGCGATCAGACAGGATGGGAATCCAAACCAAGAAGTACATTCAGTTCAGTTCAGTTCAGTTCAGTTGCTCAGTCGTGTCCAACTCTTTGTGATCCCATGAATCACAGCACACCAGGCCTCCCAGTCCATCACCAACTCCTGGAGTTCACTCAAGCTCATGTCCATCGAGTCAGTGATGCTATCCAGCCATCTCATCCTCTGTCGTCCCCTTCTTCTCCTGCCCCCAATCCTTCCTAGCATTACAGTCTTTTCCAATGAGTCAACTCCTTGCATGAGGTGCCCAAATTATTGGAGTTTCAGCTTCAACGTCAGTCCTTCCAATGAACACCCAGGACTGATCTCCTTTAGGATGGACTGGTTGGATCTCCTTGCAGTCCAAGGGACTCTCAGGAGTCTTCTCCAACACCACAGTTCAAAAGCATCAATTCTTTGGCACTCAGCTTTCTTCACAGTCCAAGTCTCACATCCATACATGACCATTGGAAAAACCATAGCCTTGACTAGACAGACCTTTGTTGGTGAAGTAATATCTCTGCTTTTCAGTATACTATCTAGATTGGGCATAACTTTCCTTCCAAGGAGTGTCTTTTAATTTCATGGCTGCAATCACCATCTGCAGTGATTTTGGAGCCCCCCAAAATAAAGTCCGACACGATTTCCACTGTTTCCCCATCTATTTCCCTTGAACTGATGGGACCAGATGCCATGATCTTAGTTTTCTGAATGTTGAGCTTTAAGCCAACTTTTTCACTCTCCTCTTTCACTTTCATCAAGAGTCTTTTTAATTCCTCTTCACTTTCTGTCATAAGGGTGATGACATCTGCATATCTGAGGTTATTGATATTCTCCCATCAATCTTGATTCCGGCTTTTGCTTCTTCCAGCCCAGCGTTTCTCATGATGTACTCTGCATAGAAGTTAAGTAAGCAGGGTGACAATATACAGCCTTTTCCTATTTGAAACTAGTCTATTGTTCCATGTACATTAGCCACTTCTAATTTTTCAAGTTAACTTTTGCGTGGTGTGTAATTTTTGCAGTCTTCACTTGTACATATTTTCATGTTTGAAGCAACTTTTGTTTTAGACAACATATAGCTCAGTCTTCTTTAGGTGTCTACCCTGCCATTTTGAGGTTTTTAATTGATGTATTTGCCATTTATATTTTGAGAGACTTATTAACTATTAAGGACAGTCTGCCATTTTCTTATTTGTTTTGTGTGTGTTTACTTCAATTCTCAACGTTTTTCTTTTCTTGACTTCCTTGTGGATTTTTGAACATAAAATAATTTGACTTGGATCTACATTGTTTTTGAGTATATGTCTTTGCATGGTTTTCTTAGTCTCTCTAGGTATTAAGATACACATAAGTAGTTTATCCGGAGAAAGCAATGACACCCTACTCCAGTACTCTTGCCTGGAAAATCCCAGGGACAGGGGAGCCTGGTGGGCTGCTGTCTTTGGGGTCGGATACAACTGAAGTGACTTAGCAGCAGCAGCAGGTAATTTATCACTCCCTACTGTTGCTGACATTTTACCACCTCAGATAAAATGTGGAATGCTTACTTCCATTTAGACTTATTGGTTCTCTTGACATTTTTAACATAAATGTCTGTAGTATCCTCTCTATATACATTGAGCACCATATCAGATGACAGTTTTGTACAACTACAATAAAATCAACAGGAAGATCATACTCTTATTACATCTACCCTTTAAAAAAAACCTCCATTCTAAAATCTCAATTCTTTTTCTATTTTGCTTTCTTTTGAAAAGTTCTTAAGTATAGTTCTGCTGGAGACAAATTCTCTCAGTTTTGCTTTGTTCAGGAAATTCTTTCTTTCTCCCATTAATTCAAAAAGATAGTTTACAAGATATAGAATTTGGAGTTGACAATTTCTTTCATCCAGCTTTGGAAAAATGTTCTCAGTTCTTTCCGGCTCTATGCTCATTGATGAAATTTCCACCGATGCTTGAATCCTTTTTTCCAAATACTTATTGCATAATATTTATCCCAAATAAGTATTGCATATCTATCAAGCTGCTTATGAGACTTTTTTCTGTAAGTTTCAGGAACTTGAACATGATGTATCTTGTTTAACTTTTTATTTAGTATTGGCTTATAGCCAATTAACACTGTTGTGCTCACTTCAGGTAAACAGAGAAGGGACTCAGCCACACATATGCATATGACCATTCTCACTCAAACTCCCTTCCTGTCATATCTGCTACATTACACTCCACAGAGTTCCCTGTGCTATACAGTAGGTCCTTATTTGTCATCCACTTTAAAAATAGCAGTGTGTTCATATCCACCCAAATTCCCTAACTGTCTCTTCTCCCATCATTCCCCCTGGCAACCATAAATTCCTTCTCTAAGTCTGTGAGTCTGTTTCTGTTCCACAAATAAGTTTGTTTGAAAAATTTCTTTTGAGATTCCATATATAGGGGATGTCTTACAATTTTTCTCCTTTTCTAACTTCACTCAATATAACACTCTCTAGGTCCATCCATATTTTTGCAAATGACATTATTCCATTCTTTTAGTGGATGAGTAATATTCCATTGTATATGTACCACATCTTCTTTGCCCATTTCTCTGTTGATGGACATTTAGGTTAACTCCATATCATGACTATTGTAAATAGTGCTTCAATGAACATTAGGGTGTGTGTTTCCTCTTAGACCAAGTTTTTCACCAGATCCATGCCCGGGGCAAGATTGCAAGGTCATATGGTAGCTCTATTTTTAGCTTTCAAAGGAGCATAAATACTTGTCTCCATAGTGGCTGTATCAACTAACAGTGTAGGAGGGTTACCTTCTCTCCACATACTCGCCAGCATAGCTCTTTGGACTCATGTTAAGGGATATCATGCTGTAGTTTTGATTTGAATCTCTAATAATTACTGATATGAACATCTTTCCATGGGTGTCTTGCCCATCTGAATGTCTTCTTTGGAGAATAAACCTAAGGAGACAGAAGATCTGTAATCTGAAAACTGTAGTACACTAATGAAAGAAATTGAAGACAAAGACAGATAGAAGGATATACCATTATCTTCGGATAGAAAAATCAATATTGTCAAAATGACTGTACTACCACAAGCAATCTATAGATTCAATGCAATCCATATGCAATTACCAATGGCAATTTTTCACAGAACTAGGAAAAAAAAAAACCCTTAAAATTTGAATGGAGACACAAAAGACCAAAAATAGACAAAGCAATCTTGAGAAAGAAAAATGGAGCTGGAGGAATGACACTCCTTGACTTCAGACTATACTACAAAGCTCTACACATTAAAAAAAAAAAAAAGGTACTCATTATGACATCAAGACTTAATGAATCAGTGAATTGAAGTGCACAGGAAAGGGCAAATTTAATTCAGAGGACCATTATATCTACTACTATGGGCAAGAATTCCTTAGGAGAAATGGAGTAGCCCTCACAGCCAAGAAGAGTCTGAAATACAGTACTTGGGTGCATTCTCAAAAATGACAAAATTATCCGCATTAATTTCCAAGGCAAGTCACTTAAAATCACAGTAATCCAAGTCTATGCCCCACCCACTAATGTCAAAGTATATGAAGTTGACTGCTTCTATGAAGACATGTTACATTTTAGATCAAAACATCAAAACAAAAAAAATCTGCTTTTCATACAGGGAACTGGAATGCAAAGGTATGAATAAAAAGATACCTGGAGTAACAGGCAAGTTTGGCCTTGAAGTACAAAATGAAGCAGGGGAAAGGCTAAAAGAGTTTTGACAAGAGAAGACATGGGTCACAGCAAACACACTCTTCAAAAACACAAGAGACAATTCTACACATGGACATCATGAGATGGTTAGTACCAAAATCAGAATGACTATATTCTTTGCAGTCAAAGATAGAGAAGCTCTATACAGTTGGCAAAACCAAGACTGGAAGCTGACTGTGGCTCAGATCATGAGGTCCTTATTGTGAAATTCAGACTTGCATTGAAGAAAGCAGGGAAAACCACTAGGCCATTCAGGTCTTTTATGATTATATAGCAAAAAGGATAAAAAATATTCAAGGAATTAGATCTGAGAGAGTGCCTGAACAACTATGGATGGAGGTTTGTAGCTGTGTACAGGAGGCAGTGAGCAAAACCATCCCCAAGAAGCAGAGATGCAACAATGCAAAATGGCTTTCTGAGAAGGCCTTATATGAGATGAAAAAAGAAGAGAAGCAAAGTGCAAAGGACAAAAACGAAAATATACCCATCTGAATGAAGAATCGAAAGAATAGCAAAGAGAGATAAGAAAGCCTTGTTAAGAGAGCAATGCAAAAAACTAGGGGAAAGCAATGCAATGGGGAAGACTAGAGATGTCTTCAAGAAAATTAGAGGGAGCAAGGGAACATTTCATGTAATGATGGACACAGTAAAGGGCAGAAAGAGTATGCCCCTAAGAGAAGCAGAAGTTATTAAGAAGAGGTGGCAAGTATATACAGAAGAACTGTACAGAAAAAGACTTAATGACCCAGATAACCACAAGTCACCTAGAGCCAGAAATCCTGGAGTGTGAAGTCAAGTGGGCATCACTACAAACAAAGCTAGCGGAGGTGACGGGATTCCAGTTAAGTTATTTCAAATGCTAACAGATGATGCTGTGAAAGTACTGCACTTAATATTCCAGCAAATTTGGAAAACTCAGCAATGGCTATAGGGCTGGAAAAGGTCAGTTTTTATCCCAGTCTCTAGAAGGGCAACACCAAAGAAAGTTCATACTACCACAACACAACTGGGCTCATTTCACATGCTAGCAAGTTAATACTTCAAGTCCTTCAAGCTAAATTTTAACAACATGTGAACTGAGAACTTCAAGATGTACAAGCTAAATTTAGAAAGATGGCAAAACTAGAAATTAAATTGACAACATCCATTGGATCATAGAAAAAGCAAAGGGATTGAAGAAACACTCTGCTTCATTGACTACACTAAAGTCTTTGACTGTGTGGATCACAACAAACTGTGGAAAATTCTTACAGAGATGGGAGTACCTGACCACCTTGCCTGCCTCCTGAGAAACCTGTATGGAGGTCAAGAAGCAACAGTTAGAACCGGAATGGAACAACAAACTGGTTCAAAATTGGGAAAGGAGTGTGTCAAAGCTGTATATTATCACCCTGGTACTTTAACATCACACAAAATAGCAGGTTGGAAAAAGCACAAGCTGGAATCAGGATTGCCAGGAAAAATACCAACAACCTCAGATACACAGATGACATCACACTAATGGCCAAAAGCAAAGAAGACCTAAAGAGCCTCTTGATAATGGTGAAAGAGGAGATTGAAAAAGCCAGCTTAAAACCATATTCAAAAAACGAAGATCATGGTGTCGGGTTCCATCACTGACTGTCAAAAATGGGGGAAAATGGAAACAGTGACAGACTTCATTCTTTTCAGCTTCACAATCACTGTGGATGCTGACTGCAGCCATGAAATTAAAAGACTCCTTGGAAGAAAAGCTATGAAAACCTCGACAGCATGGTGAGAAGCAGAGACATCAATTTACCAACAAAGGTTCATATTTTCAAAGTTATGGTTTTTCAAGCAGTAATATATGGATGTGAATGTTTGACCACAAAGATAGCTGAGTACCAAAGAATTGATTTTTTGGACTGTGGTGCTGGAGAAGACTCTTGAGAGTCCCTTGGAATGCAAGGAGATCAAGCCAGTCAATCCTAAAAGAAATCAGTCCTGAATATTCATTGGAAGGACTGATGCTGAAGCAGATGAACCAGTATTTTGGCCACTTGATGAGAAGAGCTGACTCATCAGAAAAGATCCTGGTATTATCCTTAATCCAGAAAGATTAAGTACAGAAGGAGAAGGGACATCAGGGGATGAGATGTTTGGATGACATGGTCAACAGAATGGACATGACTTTGAACAAACTCCGGGAGTTAATGAAGGACTGGGAAGCCGGGCTTTCTGCAATACACGGGGTTGCAAAAAGTCAGAAACAATTGAGCGACTGAACAACACAACAGGAACTGATTACGATGTATCTTGACATTAAGTTCTTAGCTCCATCCCCTTTGGAAATATCTCTGTTTGTCTCCAAGGCAAACCATTCAATATCACAGTTATCCACAGTTATGCCCAACCAGTAATGCTGAAGAAGCTGAAGTCAAACGGTTTTATGAAGACCTACAAGACCTTTTAGAACTAACACCCATAAAAGATGTCCTTTTCATTATAGGGGACTGGAATGCAAAAGTAGGAAGTCAAGAAACACCTGGAGTAACTGGAAAATTGGGCCTTGGAATGCGGAATGAAGCAGGGCAAAGACTAATAGAGTTTTGCCAAGAAAATGCAATGGTCATAGCAAACACCCTCTTCCAACAACACAAGAGAAGACTCTACACATGGACATCACCAGATGGTCAATACCGAAATCAGATTGATTATATTCTTTGCAGCCAAAGATGGAGAAGCTCTATACAGTCAGCAAAAACAACACCAGGAGCTGACTGTGGCTCAGATCATGAACTCCTTATTACCAAATTCAGACTCAAATTGAAGAAAGCAGGGAAAACCGCTAGACCATTCAGGTATGACCTAAATCAAATCCCTTATGATTATACAGTGGAAGTGAGAAATAGATTTAAGGGCCTAGATCTGATAGATAGAGTGCCTGATGAACTATGGAATGAGGTTCGTGACATTGCACAGGAGACAGGGATCAAGACCATCCCCTTGGAAAAGAAACGAAAATAAGTAAAATGGCTGTCTGGGGAGGCCTTACATAGCTGTGAAAAGAAGAGAGGTGAAAAGCAAAGGAGAAAAGGAAATATATAAGCATCTGAATGCAGAGTTCCAAAGAATAGCAAGAAGAGATAAGAAAGCCTTCTTTAGCAATCAATGCAAAGAAATAGTGGAAAAGAACAGAATGGGAAAGACTAGAGATCTCTTCAAGCAAATTAGAGATACCAAGGGAATATTTCATGCAAGGATGGGCTCGATAAAGGACAGAAATGGTATGGACCTAACAGAAGCAGAAGATATTAAGAAGAGGTGGCAAGAATACACAGAAGAACTGTACAAAAAGATCTTCACAACCCAGATAATCATGATGTTGTGATCACTCATCTAGAGCCAGACATCCTGGAATGTGAAGTCTAGTGGGCCTTAGAAAGCATCACTATGAGCAAAGCTAGTGGAGGTGATGGCATTCCAGTTGAGCTGTTTGAAATCCTGAAAGATGATGCTGTGAAGTGCTGCAGTCAATATGCCAGCAAATTTGGAAAACTCAGCAGTGGCCACAGGACTGGAAAAGGTCCGTTTTCATTCCAATCCCAAAGAAAGGCAATGCCAAAGAAAGCTCAAACTACCACACAATTGCACTCATCTCACATGCTAGTAAAGTAATGGTGAAAATTATCCAAGCCAGGCTTCAGCAATATGTGAACCGTGAACTTCCAGATGTTCAAGCTGGTTTTAGAAGAGGCAGAGGGACCAGAGATCAAATTACCAACATCCGCTGGATCATGGAAAAATCAAGAGAGTTCCAGCAGAACATCTATTTCTGCTTTATTCACTATGCCAAAGCGTTTGACTGTGTGGATCACAATAAACTGTTGACAACTTCAAAAGAGATGGGAATACCAGACCACCTGACCTGCCTCTTGAGAAATCTGTATGCAGGTCAGGAAGCAACAGTTAGACCTGGACATGGAACAACAGACTGGTTCCAAATAGGAAAAAGAGTACGTCAAGGCTGTATATTGTCACCCTGCTTATTTAACTTCTATGCATAGTACATCATGAGAAATGCTGGACTGGAAGAAGCACAAGCTGGAATCAAGATTGCCAGGAGAAATATCAATCACCTCAGATATGCAGATGACACCACCCTTATGGCAGAAAGTGAAGAGGAACTAAAAAGCCTCTTGATGAAAGTGAAAGAGGAGAGTGAAAAAGTTGGCTTACAGCTCAACATTCAGAAAATGAAGATCGTGGCATCCGGTCCCACCACTTCATGGGAAATAGATGGGGAAACAGTGGAAACAGTGTCAGACTTTATTTTCTGGGGCTCCAAAATCACTATAAATGGTGATTGCAGCCATGAAATTAAAAGACGCTTACTCCTTGGAAGAAAAGTTATGACCAACCTCGATAGCATATTCAAAAGCAGACACATCACTTTGCTGACTAAGGTCCGTCTAGTCGAGGCTATGGCTTTTCCTGTGGTCATGTATGGATGTGAGAGTTGGACTGTGAAGAAGGCAGAGCGCCAAACAATCGATGCTTTTGAGCTGTGGTGTTGGAGAAGACTCTTGAGAGTCCCTTGGACTGCAAGGAGATCCAACCAGTCCACTCTGAAGGAGATCAGCCCTGGGATTTCTTTGGAAGGAATGATGCTAAAGCTGAAACTCCAGTACTTTGATCACCTCATGAGAGTTGACTCATCGGAAAAGACTCTGATGCTGGGAAGGATTGGGGGCAGAAGGAGAAGGGGAGGACCGAGGATAAGATGGCTGGATGGCATCCCTGACTGGATGGATGTGAGTCTGAGTGAACTCCGGGAGTTGATGATGAAGAGGGAGGCCTGGCATGCTGCAATTCATGGGGTTGCAAAGAGTCGGACACGACTGAGCGACTGAACTGAAGTGAGCAGTTTTAGCATGTAGTTGTTCTTTTTGGTTCGTCGCTAAGTCATATGCCCTATCTGAGAAATTATCAGCCATTATTAAAAAAATTTTTTGGAGTATATTTCCTATACAATATAGTATTAGTTTCACTGTACATCAAAGTGAATCAGCTACACATGTAAACATATCCCCATATCCCCATTCTTTTGTATTTCCTTTCCATTTAGACCATCACAAAATGATGGCACAGGGAACTCAGACATTATTTTTTTTTTATCTCTTATTCTTTATTTTCAACTTCATGTTCAACCTTCTTTGCTATCTTCCACAGGTCCTTGAAGCTATGTCCATTTTCTTTTCAGTCTATTTTCAAGGTTAGTTAATATTCAAACTTATTGATCATTCTGCCATCTGCAATATATTGTCAAACCATGTGGTTTTCTAATAATCTATTTTCTAGTTCTACCAATTGGACTAGATTTTTAAAAACCATCATCCAATGATTTCAATATCTGTGTCACCTCAGTGTTGTCTTCTGGTAATTGCTTTTACCCTTTGGAGGTTTTTCCTGGACTTTGGTCTGATAAATGATTTTCAATTGTATTCAGACACTTGAGCTTTTATATCTTGAGACTAAGGATGTTATTGGTCTCCTTCATTAAACAGGCCTCCATTACTGCCATGTAGGGTGGAAGTCCAAGGTTCCCACCTGGCCTCCTCTGACACCAGGAGAAAGGACAGAGGTTTCTTATTCGATCATTCAGCTCAGTTCAGTTCAGTCGCTCAGTCATGTCTGACTGTGCTATCCCACGTATTGCAGCATGCCAGGCCTCCCTGTCCATCACCAATTCGGGGATTTCACTCAAACTTATGTCCATCGAGTCAGTGATACCATCCAGCCATCTCATTCTCTGTCATCCACTTCTCCTCCTGCCCCTAGTCCCTCCCAGCATCAGGGTCTTTTCCAATGAGTTAACTCTTCGCATGAGGTGGCCAAAGTATTGGAGTTTCAGCTTCAACATCAGTCCTCCCAATGAACACCCAGGACTGATCTCCTTTGGGATGGACTGGTTGGACCTCCTCGCAGTCCAAGGGACTCTCAAGAGTTCTCTCATTATGTGGGTGGCAATAGGGTCTGCTTCCTTGGACCCTGTAGATCAAGGCATGGAAAGGATTGGTCTGAGGTTTCTGTCATCGTGTGTTTCTAGACTAAATTAGTCCAGTTGAGTCGCTCAGTCATGTCTGACTCTTTGCAACTCCATGGACTGCAGCGCGGTAGGCTTTCCCATCCGTTACCAACTCCCAGAGCTTAACCAACCTCATGTCCAGCAAGTCAATGATACCATCCTACCATCTCATCCTCTGTTATCCTCTTATCCTTCTGCCTCCAGTCTTTCCCAGCATCAGAGTTTTCTCCAAAGAGTCAGTTCTTTTCATCTGCTGGTCAAAGTATTGGAGCTTCAGCTTCATCATCAGTCCTTCCAATGAATATTCAGGACTGATTTCCTTTAGGATTGACTGGTTTGATCTCCTTGCATTCCAAGGGACTCTTAAGAGTCTTCTCCAACACCACAGTTCAAAAGCATCAATTTTTTGGTGCTCAGCTTTCTTTATAGTCCAACTCTCACATCCATGCATGATGACTGTAAAAATCATAGCTTTCACTAGGTGGAATTTTGTTGGCAAAGTAATGTCTCTGCTATTTGATATGCTGTCTAGGTAGGTCATAACTTTTTTCTAAGGAGCAAGTGTCTTTTAATTTCATGGCTGCAATTACCATCTGCAGTGATTTTGGAGCCCCACAAATAAAGTCTCTCACTGTTTCCATTGTTTCACCTTCTGTTTGCTATGAAGTGATGGTACCAGATGCCATGACCTTAGTTCTCTGAATGATGACTTTTAAGCTAACATTTCCACTCTCCTCTTTCACTTTCATTAGGAGACTCTTTAGTTCTTCACTTTCTGCCATAAGAGCGGTGCCATCTGCATATTTGAGGTTGTTGATATTTCTCCTGACAATATTGATTCCAGCTTGTGCTTCATCCGACTTGGAATTTTGCATGATGTACTCTGCATATAAGTTAGTAAGCAGGTAACAGTATACAGACTTGATGTGCTCCTTTCCTGATTTGGAACCAGTTTTTCTTCCAGGTCTGACTCTAACTGGGGCTTCTTGACCTGCAAACAGATTCCTCAAGAGGCAGGTCAGGTGCTTCCATTTATTTAATTTCCACAGTTGTGATCCACACAGTCAAAGGCTTTGGTGTAGGCAATTAAACAGAAGTGGATTTTTTTGTGGAACTCTCTTGCTTTTCGGATGATCCAACGGATGTTGGCAATTTGATCTCTGGTTTCTCTGCCTTTTATGAATCCAGTTTGAACATCAAGAATTTCATGGGTCACGTGCTATTGAAGCCTAGCTTGGAGAAGTTTGGGCATTACTCAGTGTGTGAGATGAATGCAATTGTATGGTAGTTGCAACATTCTTTGGGATTGCCTTTCTTTGGGATTGGAATGAAAATTGACATTTTGTAGACCTTTGTTTACTGCTGAATTTGCTGGCATATTGAGTGCAGCATTTAAAGAGCATCATCTTTAGGATCTGAAATAGCTCAACTGGAATACCATGACCTCAACTAGCTTTGTTCACAGTGATGCTTCCTAAGGTCTACTTGACTTTGTATTTTAGGATGTCTGGCTCTAGGTGAGTGATCACACCTTTGGGGTTATCTGGGTCATGAAGATCTTTTTTTGTATAGTTCTTCTGTGTAGCCTTGCCACCTCTTCTTAATATCTTCTACTTCTGTTAGGTCCATATCATTTTTATGCTTTATTGTGTCCATCATTGCATGAATTGTCCTTGGTATCTCTAATTTTCTTGAAGAGACCTCCAGTCTTTCCCATTCTATTGTTTTCCTCTATTTCTTTGCACTGATCACTAAGGAAGGCTCTCTTATCTCTCCTTGCTATTCTTTGGAACACTGCATTCAAATCATTTTTCTTTCCTTTTCTCCTTTGCCTTTAGCAGCTCTTCTTTTCTCAGCTATTTGTAAGGCCTCTTGAGGCAACCATTTTGCCTTTTTTATGTTTCTTTCTATTGGGGATGATTTTGATCCATTCCTCCTGTACAAAGTCAAGAACCGCTGTCCATAGTTGTTCAGGCATTCTGTCTTATCAAATCCTTTGAATCTATTTGTCTCTTCCACTCTAATTGTAAGGGATTTGATTTAGGTCATGCCTGAATGTCTAGTAGTTTTCACATCTTTCTTCAATTTAAGTATGAATTTGACAACAAGGAGTTCATGATCTGAGCCACAGTCAGCTCCCAGTCTTGTTTTTGCTGACTGTATAGAGCTTCTCCATCTTTGGCTGCAAAGAATATAGTCAATCTGATTTGGGTATTGTCCATGTGTATGTAGAGTTTTCCATGCACATTTGGTGATGTCCATGTGTAGAGTTTTCACTTGTGTTTTTGGAAGAGGGTGTGTGTGCTATGACCAGTGTGTTCTCTTGGCAAAACTCTGTTACTCTTTGCCCTGCTTCATTTTGTACTCTTAACTCCAAACTTGCCTGTCAGTCCAGATATCTCAACCTCCCACTTTTGCATTCCAGTCCAATACGATGAAAAGGACATCTTTTTGCTTGTTACTTTTAGAAGTCCTTGTACGTCTTCAGGAAACCATTCCACTTCAGCTTCTTCAGCGTTACTGTTCAGGGCACAGATCTGCATTACTGTGCTTGTAAATGGTTCGGCTTGGAAATGAATAGCAATCCTTCTGTCATTTTTGAGATTGCATACAAGCACTGCATTTCAGACTGTTTTGTAGACTATCATGGCTACTGCATTTCTTCTTGGGGATTCTTGCTCATAGTAGTAAATATACTGGTCATCTGAGTCAAATTCACCCATTCAAGTCCATTTTAGTTTGCTAATTTTTAAAATGCCAGTGTTCAATCTTGCCATCTCCTGTTTAACCGCTTCCAATTTGCCTTGATTCATGGACCTAACATTCCAGGTCCCTATGCAATAGTGCTCTTTACAGCATCAGACTTTACTTCCATCACCAGTCACACCCACAATTGGATGTTGTTTTGCTTTTTCTTCATCTCTTCATTCTTTCTGGAAGTATTTCTCCACTGATCTCTTGCATATTGGGCACCTCCCCACCTGAGGAGTTCATCTTTCAGTGTCCTATTTTTTTTTTTTTTTTTTTTTTGCCTTTTCATACTGTTCGTGGGGTTCTCAAAGCAAGAATAATGAAGTGGTTTGGCATTCCCTTTTCCAGTGGCCAACGTTATGTCGGAATCCTCCACCATGATCCGTCCAACTTGAAGGCCCTATATGGCATGGCTCAGAGTTTCATGGAGTTCTATAAGGCTGTTGTCCATGCTATCATATTGGTTAGTTTTCTGTGATTGTGGTTTTCATTCTGTCTGCCCTCTAATGGATGAAGATAACAGGCTTATGGAAGCTTCCTGATGAGACAGACTGACTCAGGGTTAAACTGGGTCTTGGTCTGATGGAAGGGTCCATGCTCAGTAAATCTTTAGTTCAATTTTCTGTTGATGGGTGGGGTCATGTTCCCTCCCTGTTTTTTGACCTGTGGCCAAACAGTGGTGGAGATAAGGAGGATACTGGTGAGCTTCTTCAAAAGGTCTTATGCATGCACTGCTGCACTCAATGCCCCCAAACCTGCAGCAGGCCACCACTAACCCATGCCTCTGCTGAAGACTCCTAGATACTGATGGCCAAATCTGGGTCAGTCTCTTATGGGGTCACTGGTTCTTTCTCCTGGGTTCTTTTGTGCACAAGGTTTGTTTGTGCCCTCTAAGAGTCTGTTTCTGCAGACCTGTGTAGGTTCTGGTGGCTCTGTGGTGGAGTTAATTGCAGCCTCCTCCAAGAGGGCTTATGCAATACCCAAGTCTACTGCACCCAGAGCCCCTGCCCCTGTAGCAGTGCACTGCTCACCCGTACTTCTGCAGGAGACACTCAGACATAATTCTGGCTTAGTCTCTTTTGGGTCTCTGGGTCCTGGTGCACACAAGAAGTTAGTGTGCACACAGTGTAGTATTTCTAGACTAATTCAGTATTGTGAATACTGTTTGTATCTCGCTAGACTACTCCTTTCTGGGCCTTTTCTTAAAGAGATCAACTGCTTCATGAGACTTTCTTTTTTCTGGACTTGTATTATTTCTGAGTTGCTGTCTCAGTGGCCCATTCAGGGTACATAGAGGGCAAAATGAAGATCCCAAGGACTCTCTTCAGTGTAACTCTTTAAATCCCAAGGTCCCTAAGCAGATTGACTTACTTCTTGTTTCACAGTCACCTGTGTTGGTTTTTATAATATGTTCAGGACCTTTATATGGCAGAAGGAATACTTAGCAGATGCTGTAAGCACAAATATTTTTACCTCATCTTGTCCAGAAATGGAAGCCAAAGTTTCCTTTCACAGGCACTGCCACATGTTGTATAAAAGGGTAAATTTTTTTTTTTAAATCTTAGCTATCCATCTTCCCAGCATATACTCTGAAAGAAAATATATTTGAACATCAGGACACTGCAAAGCAGACATATTCATTAAAGTACTATATGTGCTTCCATGGTGGTAAAATAAGGTCTTAAAATGTGTATTTATGATTAAGTGATTAAAATTCCTTCTATAAAACATTTCTGTCATCAGAAATCTTAAGTTTTGATATGACATATTTGGCTGCATTTTTATTTTATTTGTTTAAAACTGTAGGCGTTATCTTTAAATAAAGTAAACGCCATTATTTTTTAGACTCTAAAGGAAAATGTGGGCCTCCTCCACCAATAGACAATGGAGACATTACCTCACTCCTGCAATCAGTATATCCTCCAGGAATGATTGTTGAGTACCGGTGTCAGGCCTCCTATGAACTTCAGGGAAACAGAAACGTAGTATGTCGGAATGGAGAGTGGTCAGAACCACCAAAATGCTTAGGTAAATGCTTTAAACTTCTCTTGGATCCTGGGATAGTCTTTGTACACAGCATAATGATTAACTGTTTATAATAGAGTTTTTATGGATTAAATAACCAGTTAATGCTTGCACACCAAGGATTAATATCTGTATATAGAAATAAAGTTAGAAAACTTCATGTTCAAGCAACGATGGCTCGTTTATGAAAGCTCTTCATATGATAACTGACATTATGAATCTTATAACACTTAATGATTACACTAAACAAAGTATCTCATGCTTATAACATTCATTTTTTAAATATGATGAAACCTACATTATACATTTTCAGTGTATTGGTTTGGAAAAGGTTTGCGGAAGAAGTTTGGGACCAAAGCTCTTGAAACCCTGAAATTCTGTAGAAAATATTTGCGTATTACTCAAAGGTTTATGTTTATTTTCTTTAATTTTAGAGGCATGTGTAATTTCAGAAGAAACAATGAGAAAACATCACATACAGTTAAAATGGAAACACGATAAAAAACTTTACTCCAAAGCAGAGGATACTATTGAATTTACGTGTCGATATGGTTATCGTCCACGGACAGCACTACATACATTTCGAACAACTTGTCGGGAAGGAAAGGTGGTGTATCCTCAATGTGGATAGACTCAATGCAGTTGTAAAACTGAAATATGTACATGTATTCAGATTTTTCCTTATTAATTCAATTTTGTTTATTTTATCAATATTTTTCTAACTCATCTTGAATCATAAATCAGATTTGTGTTAAATATTATGGGGACAGTGTAATAAAGAGATGGGTCCAATGAATCACTTCTTAAAAGTACCTCATTAAACTTGGCAAGTCAAAATGTTATGTGTCCTGTTCATGAAACATTTACAGCAAGAAATGAGATTCAATCACTTCCAGGCCTCCTTCCATCCATCAGTTTCCTAACTTTTTTAAAGCTTTCTCCATTACTTCTGAGGGTTTCTGAAACTCTGTTTTAGAAGACATGGGAAAAAAGTGTGGAATGAAATGGAAAACATTCAACATATTGATAATATCACTTATCAAACATATAAAAGCAAACTATGTCATACTTATGTCAGCAATTAAATATAAGTAGCTTATCTTACTTTTGCTCATCAGTAGATGAATAAACCAAAAATGATGAAATACATAATATTTTCAGTTCAGTTCTGTCACACAGTCGTTTCCGACTCTTTGCAACCCCATGCGCTGCAGCATTCCAGGCCTCCCTGTCCATCAGCAACTCCTGGGGCTAACTCAAACTCATGTCCATTGAGTCAGTGATGCCATCCAACCATCTCATCCTCTGTCGTCCCCTTCTTCTCCCTCCTTCAATCTTTCCCTGGATGAGGGTCTTTTGAAAGGAGTCAGATCTTTACATCAGGTGGCCAGTATATTGGAGTTTCAGCTTCAGCATCAGTCCTCCCAGTGAACATTCAGGACTGATTTCCTTTAGGCTGGACTGGTTGGATCTCTTAATATTTTACAAGATGCTTATCAAAGTACACATAATTCAAATAAAGAACAATGACAATCACATCGCATAACTACAATAACATGGCATATAAGTGATTTAAAAATTCAACATTAAATATACACACACATAAGGACACTCTGCTTTAAACACTGAATAACTTTTATAGAAAAATACTGGCAAGAAATGTAAGAAACTATTTAGTATAGCTAGAGTTGAATTCACAGATAATCGGTGTAAAAGGTGTTTTACTTCTTTTTTTTTATATTTTTTTTCATTTTTTTATTTTTTATTTTTTTTAGTTTTTTATTTTTTAAATTTTAAAATCTTTAATTCTTACATGCATTCCCAAACATGAACCACCCTCCCACCTCCCACCCCATAACATCTCTCTGGGTCATCCCCATGCACCAGCCCCAAGCATGCTGCATCCTGCGTCAGACATAGACTGGCGATTCAATTCTTACATGATAGTATACTTGTTAGACTGTCATTCTCCCAAATCATCCCACCCTCTCCCTCTCCCTCTGAGTCCAAAAGTCCATTATACACATCTGTGTCTCTTTCCCTGTCTTGCATACAGGGTCGTCATTGCCATCTTCCTAAATTCCATATATATGTGTTAGTATACTCTATTGGTGTTTTTCTTTCTGGCTTACTTCACTCTGTATAATCGGCTCCAGTTTCATCCATCTCATCAGAACTGATTCAAATGAATTCTTTTTAACGGCTGAGTAATACTCCATTGTGTATATGTACCACAACTTTCTTATCCATTCATCTGCTGATGGACATCTAGGTTGTTTCCATGTCCTGGCTATTATAAACAGTGCTGCGATGAACATTGGGGTACATGTGTCTTTTTCAATTCTGGTTTCCTCGGTGTGTATGCCCAGAAGTGGGATTGCTGGGTCATAAGATAGTTCTATTTGCAATTTTTAAGGAATCTCCACACTGTTCTCCATAGTGGCTGTACTAGTTTGCATTCCCAACAACAGTGTAGGAGGGTTCCCTTTTCTCCACACCCTCTCGAGCATTTATTGCTTGCAAATTTTTGGATCGCAGCCATTCTGACTGGCTTGAAGGGGTACCTCATTGTGGTTTTGATTTGCATTTCTCTAATAATGAGTGATGTTGAGCATCTTTTCATGTGTTTGTTAGCCATCCGTATGTCTTCTTTGGAGAAATGTCTATTTAGTTCTTTGGCCCATTTTTTTGATTGGGTCGTTTATTTTTCTGGAATTGAGCTGCAGGTGTTGCTTGTATATTTTTGAGATTAGTTGTTTGTCAGTTGCTTCATTTGCTATTATTTTCTCCCATTCTGAAGGCTGTCTTTTCACCTTGCTTATAGTTTCCTTTGTTGTGCAGAAGCTTTTAATTTTAATTAGATCCCACTTGTTTATTTTTGCTTTTATTTCCAGAATTCTGGGAGGTGGATCATAGAGGATCCTGCTGTGATGTATGTCGGAGAGTGTTTTGCCTATGTTCTCCTCTAGGAGTTTTATAGTTTCTGATCTTACATTTAGATCTTTAATCCATTTTGAGTTTATTTTTGTGTGCGGTGTTAGGAAGTGATCTAGTTTCATTCTTTTACAAGTGGTTGACCAGTTTTCCCAGCACCACTTGTTAAAGAGATTGTCTTTACTCCATTGTATATTCTTGCCTCCTTTGTCAAAGATAAGGTGTCCATATGTGTGTGGATTTATCTCTGGGCTTTCTATTTTGTTCCATTGATCTATGTGTCTGTCTTTGTGCCAGTACCATACTGTCTTGATGACTGTGGCTTTGTAGTAGAGCCTGAAGTCAGGCAAGTTGATTCCTCCAGTTCCATTCTTCTTTCTCAAGATTGCTTTGGCTATTCGAGGTGTTTTGTATTTCCATACAAATCTTGAAATTATTTGTTCTAGTTCTGTGAAAACTGTGGCTGATAGCTTGATAGGGATTGCATTGAATTTGTAAATTGCTTTGGGTAGTGTACTCATTTTCACTATATTGATTCTTCCAATCCATGAACATGGTATATTTCTCCATCTATTAGTGTACTCTTTGATTTCTTTCATCAGTGTTTTATAGTTTTCTATATATAAGTCTTTAGTTTCTTTAGGTAGATATATTCCTAAGTATTTTATTCTTTTCGTTGCAATGGTGAATGGAATTGATTCCTTAATTTCTTTTTCTACTTTCTCATTATTCGTGTATAGGAATGCAAGGGATTTCAGTGTGTTGATTTTATATCCTGCAACTTTACTATATTCATTGATGAGCTCTATAATTTTCTGGTGGAGTCTTTAGGGTTTTCCATGTAGAGGATCATGTCATCTGCAAATAGTGAGAGTTTTACTTCTTCTTTTCCAATTTGGATTCCTTTTATTTCTTTTTCTGCTCTGATTGCTGTGGCCAAAACTTCCAGAACTATGTTGAATAGTAGCGGTGAAAGTGGACACCCTTGTCTTGTTCCTGACTTTAGGGGAAATGCTTTCAATTTTTCACCATTGAGGATAATGTTTGCTGTGGGTTTGTCATAGATAGCTTTTATTATGTTGAGGTATGTTCCTTCTATTCCTGCTTTCTGGAGAGTTTTTTTTTTTTATCATAAATGGATGTTGAATTTTGTCAAAGGCCTTCTCTGCATCTATTGAGATAATCATATGGTTTTTATTTTTCAATTTGTTAATGTGGTGAATTACATTGATTGATTTGCGGATATTGAAGAATCCTTGCATCCCTGGGATAAAGCCCACTTGGTCATGGTGTATGATCTTTTTAATGTGTTGTTGGATTCTGATTGCTAGAATTTTGTTGAGGATTTTTGCATCTATGTTCATCAGTGATATTGGCCTGTAGTTTTCTTTTTTGGTGACATCTTTGTCAGGTTTTGGTATTAGGGTGATGGTGGCCTCATAGAATGAGGTTGGAAGTTTACCTTCCTCTGCAATTTTCTGGAAGAGTTTGAGGAGGATAGGTGTTAGCTCTTCTCGAAATTTTTGGTAGAATTCAGCTGTGAAGCCGTCTGGACCTGGGCTTTTGTTTGCTGGAAGATTTCTGATTACAGTTTCAATTTCCGTGCTTGTGATGGGTCTGTGAAGATTTTCTATTTCTTCCTGGTTCAGTTTTGGAAAATTGTACTTTTCTAAGAATTTGTCTATTTCTTCCACGTTGTCCATTTTATTGGCATACAACTGCTGATAGTAGTCTCTTATGATCCTTTGTATTTCTGTGTTGTCTGTTGTGATCTCTCCATTTTCATTTCTCATTTTATTGATTTGATTTTTCTCTCTTTGCTTCTTGATGAGTCTGGCTAATGGTTTGTCAATTTTATTTATCCTTTCAAAGAACCAGCTTTTGGCTTTGTTGATTTTTGCTATGGTCTCTTTTGTTTCTTTTGCATTTATTTCTGCCCTAATTTTTAAGATTTCTTTCCTTCTACTAACTCTGGGGTTCTCCAACTCTTCCTTTTCTAGTTTCTTTAGTTGTAGAGTTAGGTAATTTATTTGACTTTTTTCTTGTTTCTTGAGGTATGCCTGTATTGCTATGAACTTTCCTCTTAGCACTGCTTTTATAGTGTCCCACAGGTTTTGGGTTGTTGTGTTTTCATTTTCATTAGTTTCTATGCATATTTTGATTTCTTTTTGATTTCTTCTGTGATTTGTTGGTTATTCAGAAGTGTGTTGTTCATCCTCCATATGTTGGAATTTTTAATAGTTTTTCTCCTGTAATTGAGATCTAATCTTAATGCATTATGGTCAGAAAAGATGCTTGGAATGATTTCGATTTTTTTTTGAATTTATCAAGTTTAGATTTATGGCCCAGGATGTGATCTATCCTGGAGAAGGTTCCATGAGCACTTGAAAAAAGGTGAAATTCATTGTTTTGGGGTGAAATGTCCTATAGATATCAATTAGGTCTAACTGATCTAATGTATCATTTAAAGTTTGTGTTTCTTTGTTAATTTTCTGTTTAGTTGATCTGTCCATAGGTGTGAGTGGGGTATTAAAGTCTCCCACTATTATTGTGTTATTGTTGATTTCCCCTTTCATACTTGTTAGCATTTGTCTTACATATTGTGGTGCTCCTATATTGGGTGCATATATATTTATAATTGTTATATCTTCTTCTTGGATTGTTCCTTTGATCATTATGTGGTGGCCTTCTTTGTCTCTTTTCACAGCCTTCGTTTTAAAGTCTATTTTATCGGATATGAGTATTGCCACTCCTGCTTTCTTTTGGTCTCTATTTGCGTGGTATATCTTTTTCCAGCCCTTCACTTTCAGTCTGTATGTGTCCCTTGTTTTGAGGTGGGTCTCTTGTAAGCAGCATATAGAGGGGTCTTATTTTTGTATCCATTCGGCCAGTCTTTGTCTTTTGGTTGGGGCGTTCAACCCATTTACGTTTAAGGTAATTATTAATAAGTATGATCCCGTTACCATTTACTTTATTGTTTTGGGTTCGGGTTTATACACCCTTTCGTGTTTCCTGTCTAGAGGATATCCTTTAGAATTTGTTGGAGAGCTGGTTTGGTGGTGCTGAATTCTCTCAGCTTTTGCTTGTCTGTAAAGCTTTTGATTTCTCCTTCGTATTTGAATGAGATCCTTGCTGGGTACAGTAATCTGGGCTGTAGGTTATTGTCTTTCATCACTTTAAGTATGTCTTGCCATTCTCTCCTGGCCTGAAGAGTTTCTATTGAAAGATCAGCTGTTATCCTTATGGGAATCCCCTTGTGTGTTATTTGTTGTTTTTCCCTTGCTGCTTTTAATATTTGTTCTTTGTGTTTGATCTTTGTTAATTTGATTAATATGTGTCTTGGGGTGTTTCGCCTTGGGTTTATCCTATTTGGAACTCTCTGTGTTTCTTGGACTTGGGTGATTATTTCCTTCCCCATTTTAGGGAAGTTTTCAACTATTATCTCCTCAAGGATTTTCTCATGATCTTTCTTTCTGTCTTCTTCTTCTGGGACTCCTATAATTCGAATGTTGGAGCGTTTCATATTGTCCTGGAGGTCTCTGAGATTGTCCTCTTTTCTTTTAATTCGTTTTTCTTGTTTCCTCTCTGATTCATTTATTTCTACCATTCTATCTTCTATTTCACTAATCCTATCCTCTGCCTCCGTTATTCTACTATTTGTTGCCTCCAGAGTGTTTCTGATCTCATTTATTGTGTTATTCATTATATTTTGACTCTTTTATTTTTTCTAGGTCCTTGTTAAACCTTTCTTGCATCTTCTCAATCCTTGTCTCTAGGCTATTTATCTGTGTTTCCATTTTGATTTCAAGATTTTGGATCATTTTCACTATCAATATTCGGAATTCCTTCTCCGGTAGATTCCCTACTTCTTCCTCTTTTGTTTGGTTTGGTGGGCAACTCTCCTGTTCCTTTACCTGTTGAGTATTCCTCTGTCTCTTCATCTTGGTTATATTGCTGCATTTGGGGTGGCCTTTTTATGTTCTGGTAATTTGTGGAGTTCTCTTTATTATGGAGCTTCCTCACTTTGGGTGGGGTTCTATCAGTGGTTTGTCAAGGTTTCCTGGTTAGGGAGGCTTGTGTTGGAGTTTTGGTGGGTGGAGCTGGGTTTCTTCTCTCTGGAGTGCAGTGGAGTGACCCGTAATGGGTTATGAGACATCAAAGGTTTTGGGATAATTTTGAGCTGCCTGTATATTGAGGCTCAGGGGAGTGTTCCTGTGTTGCTGGAGAATTTGCATGGTATGTCTTGTTTTGGAACTTGTTGGCCCTTGGGTGGAGCTTGGTTTCAGTGTAGGTATGAAGGCATTTGATGAGCTCCTATTGCTTAATGTTCCCTGAATTCAAGAGTTCTCTAATGTTTTCAGGCTTTGGATTTAAGCTTCCTGCTTCTGGTTTTCAGTTTTATTTTTACAGTAGCCTCTAGGCTTCTCCATCTATACAGCACTGATGATAAAACATCTAGGTTAAAGATGAAAAGTTTCTCTACATTGAGGGACACTCAGAGAGGTTCACTGAGTTACAAGGAGAAGAGAAGATGGAGGGGGTAGTTAGAGGTAACTGGAATGAGATGCGGTGAGATCAAAAGAGGAGAGAGTAAGCTAGCCAGTAGTCACTTCCTTATGTGCGCTCTATAGTCTGAACCACTCAGAGGTTTATTTACAGAGTTATATGGGGAAGAGGAGAGGGAGGAAGTAGACAGAGGTGACCAGCAGGATAAGAGAGAGGAATGAGTAGGAGAGAGACAAATCCTGCCAGTAACCAGTTCCTTAGGTGTTCTCTACCGTCTGGAACACACAGAGATTCACAGAGTTGGATAGAGAAGAGATGGGGGAGAAAAGAGACAGAGGCCACCTGGTGGAGAAAAAGGAGAGTCCAGAGGAGGAGAGAGTGGTCAAGCCAGTAATATCGCTCTCAGGTAAACTTGGGTAGTGAAGTTTGGGTTTTTAAATGCACAAAATTGACAACAAAAACCTAAGAGCAACGATTAAAAATCTGGAGTAGAGGTTGGATTTTCAAAGATACAATATTAAAGAAAAGCAGAAGGAAAAAGGAAGAAAGAAAAAAAAAGAATTATTAAAAAACAAATAAAAAAGCAAAACAAAACAAAACAAAACACCAACAACCATCCAAAGAGTATATATGGTGTTTGCCTTAAAAAAAAAAAAGTCTTTTTTTTTTAAATAGTAATACTAGGTTATAGAAATAAAAATTAGAGGAGAAATAGAAGACTTAACAATTTTTAAAAAGCTAGGAAAAAAAAGAAAAAAAAGCAAAAAGAAAAAAAAAAGGAAGGCAAGGAACCAAAAATTGAATTAAATGTTACATGGGATGACTAGGATATGTTTCAAGTAAGTCAGTGATAATATAGCTACTTCCAGGTACTTCAGTATCAGAGATCAGTTCCTATTGGCCAGTTTCTATGAGCAACCATCCTTGTCATTGAATGTGGTATAACTGACTGTTGACTTGACAGGTTCATTTGGTCAATTGAGCAATATTTCCTTTAATGACTATTTTGGAGAAAAGAAAAATAGGTTTAAAGAAAATAAAACTTAATTTAAACACATTCTCACAAGAAATAATCAACTATTTGAAAATCATGCTTTAACTTTTTATCATATTTTCAGCTATATAAAATCATTTATTTTGAAGACTTTCAGAATGCTGTTAATTTGAAATCTGTTAATCATGTTGTAGAATTTGGTTTTTTAAAAAAGATGTTTCTAATTGGATTTTTTTAAAAAAGAATGGAATTTGGTCACTATTTTTTGATAGAACCTAAGCTTTTTGTGGTTCTTAGTGTCCTCTGTAAAACTTAGTGTCGAAGTAATCAACTTTTGAGGTTTTCCCTTCTAATCTGCTTTATATTACAAGCCCTTTAGGAAATGGGAACCTGGTGAATATATAATGAATTGTAAAATATTTTAATGTGTAACTTTTTCAACTGTGAAACTATGACTATTGGTTTTTTTGAAGAAAACAGCTGCTGATAAAGTATTTTGTGTAAAGTGTAGTTCTTATTAATCAGGAAAATAATCAATTACTTGATTAGAATGTATATATCCTCTTGGATTTTATTTTAAATGGATTGGTGATTTTCACATAGGTAAAACACAGTCCATCTGTATTCTTTTTTCATCAAAAATCTAGTGATTTGGCATTTATTTAAAAAAATTTATGAGCTGCCTATGTATTTTAAAGGCACCATGGAAATTTCACAGTACATAAACTTGGATTTGTTTCTTAATGATTTATAAACCCATTTAATTCATATCCTGATCAATAGTCCATGTTTGCCACATTTTGAAGAAATGTAATTTCCAGCATTATTTTAAATATAGCAAGTTAACTATTTCTGAATGTTATAAATTCCTTTTGTTTCTATTATCTGCACAAACTGCAGACCTGGGCTGGACCCACACATTCAGAATTCATCTTAAAAATTGATTTTGATGTCCAAGGCATCACGAAAACATTTCAGTTTAAAGACCATATGTGGTGTTAATGGATTGTGGTGCTTCTACTATTTAAAAACAACTTTCATACTTCAGATATTTTTGAGAAGAGGGGAATGTGAAGGGAGGGGGCAGAACAAGGAGGAGTTGCTTGAATGAGTTACACTCTTCATATCCGTCCTGCTTGGATCGGGCACTAAGAAGGCTGAAAGCTGTGAGAGTATATTGTGCACACCATGAGGGAATTAATTCTTCATCAAGGATGGGATTGTGAAGGCTGAACTATACAAATCAGCACTGACAAAATCTTCAGATAATAATTCTTGGTGATACAGAATAATACAGCTGGGCTGTTTTTAAAAATATAAAGACAAACCATTTTTATTTTTTAATTACCACATTAAAAATTGTAAATGTATCTTATGTAAAAAAAAAATTAAAAATATTAAAAATAAATCTGGCTCTTCTCTGATGTTATGGGCTGTGTGGGCTCACTTCCAAGGTGGTTCCCTCTGTTTAACTTCTTCTGTTTGCTGGTTTTTTAGGCTCACTAGTTCAGTCGCGCTGTGGGGAGGGGGGATGCTGCAAACAAATAGCACTGTCGTGTGTACACAGTATCTCTGCCCCACTTGACCTGTCCTTTCTCGCGGCGCACAAACCTCTCCGGCTCTACGATGCTCAGCCGGGAACCGTCTGGGGCCGGCCCTAGGCCGCGTGCACTTCCCCGGTCCAAGCCGCTCAGGTTCGGCGCTCAGGCAGCCCTCAGAGGCACAAATGCGGCTGAGACTGTGCTTTGTGCCCTTCCCAGGTCCGAGTAGCTCAGGAGTTTGGCGAGCGCGATCGCCGCGGCTCGTCACCTTCTCCGCCGCTGCCGCCCAGCTCCCCGGGCGGACAGCCGGCGCACCCAGCGAGGCAGACCACACCAGCGCACCCAGCGAGGCAGACCGCGACCGTCCAGAACCCCCAGAAGTCTCAGCAAAGGAGCCTGCTTGCAGTTAGGTACGTAAAGTCTCTCCAGGTCTGCAATTGCCCCTTTCCAGTCCTTACGGCTCTGGCTGCCTGTCCCCGGCGGGGAATGGTCTGCAGCCGGCTTTTTCCGTTCCGTCCTTTGTTCTGTGCTCGGTCCTGGCGGTGTCTTATGTTCAAGCTTTTCGCGTGGTAGCTATCCCACAGTCTGGTTTGCTAGCACAAGTTAGATCGTTCTGGTTGCGCGTGGGGCGTTCCTGCCTGATTCTTGCAAAGCTCTGCAGCCCGCGCCTCCGGCACGTCCCTGCCCTGCCCCCACTTCCCAATGGCGGATGCAGGCGTCTGTGCTGCTTTTCCGCTGGGGGAGTTACTGGTGGGCTTGTAATCTCTTGGTTTTAATTATTTATCTATTTTTCCTTCCTGTTATGTTGCCCTCTGTGTTTCCAAGGCTCGCCACAGACTCGGCAGGGAGAGTGTTTCCTGGTGTTTGGAAACCTCTCTTCTTAAAATTCCCTTCCCGGGACGGGCTTCCCTTCCCGGGACGGAGCTCCCTCCCCACCTCCTTTGTCTCCTTTCTCATCTTTTATATTTTTTCCTACCTGTTTTTGAAGACAATGGTCTGCTTTTCTGGTTGCCTGATGTCCTCTGCCAGCCTACAGAAGTTGTTTTGTGGAGTTTGCTCGGCGTTGAAATGTTCTTTTGAGGAATTTGTGAGGGAGAAAGTGATCTTCCCGTCCTATTCCTCCACCATCTTTCCCTCCCCTTGGTGTTTTACTTCTTTTTACTTACATGAATTCTTGAATTTTTCTGTCTTCAGTGTATATCAACTTTGAACCTCAAAATAGTTTCTAAAATAAATATGCAAAATGATACAACAGGAGCTTTAGAGATCAATTTGGTAATAAACTCCAGGTCTAGTAACGTTTTCCTGATTTTGCTGGTACAGAGCATTTTAGAAACATTCACCACCAGTCTGAAAGGTGATCTTTCTGTTCATACATTTTAAACAGCATATTAAGCTTAAATCAGTTAACTATAAACATTTTAAATTTCTAAATATCATAAAAATTTTATTATTAAAATAGATTTAAATAATCAAGCTAGAATATTTAAGGTGATATCTGATTACTTTGTACTGCATCAAGTCAAGTGACCTTGTTAGTCTAAGAAGCATGGCCATCAGCATTGGTGCTAATTGATTTAAGTCTGAATTGCTGGTAATGGCTGGTTTTCTCACCCTTAAATGAAATTGTTAAAGTTGACAAGTTATCTTTGCTATAAATGTTAACATTTTTGCAGATATTATTTCTCCAAAATTTTCAACTAATGGTTGTAGAATCTATTTATGACCCAAGGCTCAAACAGTTATTTCACTGTTGTCTAGAAAATGGTGATTTTTAAAGATCATTTCTATCATTTTTCTGCATTTATTGTCATTCTGTGTAAAGATGAGTGTTACTTTGCAGACTCTGTTCATGATCAACTTTCACCTAAAAAGTTTTAGCAAATCTTTAAAATAATTTGTTTTTAAATAATTTGTAGTTGACATGTAGTTGATTTACAAGTTTCAGGTGTATAGCACAGAGATCCACAATTTTTAAAGATTATACTGTATTTAGAGTTATTGTAAAATATTGGTTACGCTTCCTGTGTTGTATGGTATGTCCTTGGAGATTCTTCATTTTATACATAATACCTCTTAATCAAATATGGCTATTGTCCCTCCCTGCTTCCTTTTCCCCACTGGCGACCACTTGCTCATTATCTGTGTCTATGACTCTGTTGCTGTTTTGTTATATTCATTCATTTTTAAAAAAAATTTTAAAATCTAAACTTATTTATTTAAATAGGAAGCTAATTACTTTACAATATTGGTTTTGCCATACATCAACACGAATCTGCCACGGGTGCACACATGTTCCCCATCCTGAACCTGCTCCCATCTCCCTCTGCATATCATCCCTCTAGGTCATCCCAGTGCATCAGCCCCAAGCATCCTGTATCCTGCATCAAATCTGGACTGGTGATTCGTTTCATATATGATATTATACATGTTTCAGTGCCATTCTCCCAAATCATTTCACCCTCTCCTTCTCCCACAGAGTCCAAAAGACTGTTCTATACATCTGTGTCTCTTTTGCTGTCTCACATACAGGGTTATCGTTACCATCTTTCTAAATTCCATATATATGTGTTAGTATACTGTATTGGTGGGGAAGGCAATGGCACCCCACCCCAGCACTTTTGCCAGGAAAATCCAATGGATGGAGGAGCCTGGTGGGCTGCAGTTCATGGGGTCGTCAAGAGTCGGACACGACTGAGCGACTTCACTTTCAATTTCACTTTCATACATTGGAGAAGGAAATGGCAACCCACTCCTTCTTGCCTGGAGAATCCTAGGGATGGGGAAGCCCGGTGGGCTGCCGTCTATGGGGTCACACAGAGTCGGACAGGACTGAAGAGACTCAGCAGCAGCATACTGTACTGGTGTTTTTCTTTCAGGCTTTCACTCTGTATAATCAACTCCAGTTTCATTCACCTCATTAAAACTGATTCAAACGTATTCTTTTTAGTGGCTGAGTAATACTCCATTGTGTATATGTACCACAGCTTTCTTATCCATTCATCTGCTGATGGGCATCTAGGTTGCTTCCATGTCCTGGCTCTTATAAACAGTGCTGCGATGAACATTGGGATACATGTGTCTCTTTCAATTACTTTTAAAAAAAATTCCACATATAGGTGATATCATATGGTACTTGTATTTCTCTGTATGAGAAAGTTCACAAAGAATAATACCTTCCAAGTCTAATCACGTTGTATAAAATGACAAAAATTCATTCTTTTTTATAGTTACTTTAGCCCGTCGTGTAAATACATACATATACATATATATATATGTATGTGTATATATATATACATAATCAGTGGTTTTAATTAAATCTACTATAAAGACAAGAAAAGCATCATATCTTTTATCAGTGTAGTCCTGGTTATTGAAGGTAAGCTAGGGAATAGGAGATTTAAATTTGATTCATATTCATCCATATTTATATGCTTACACTGAGTAAGGAGTATTAATTTCCAAACTCTGATGCTCTTTGACTAAGCATATTTGAGGGTTTTGTTTTTAAAGAAGTCAAAATAATGCTGTGGAGTCTAGCTTATTTTGCATGAATCTGGTGTGCAGGTGTGGGAGGTAAAACAGTGGAATTGTTTTACCATTGTCCCAGTATTTCAGAAGGCCACTTATACATAAAATTTGTTACAATTTTCTTTTTAGTCTCTTCTTAATTGTACTAAGATATCTAATCTTTTTGGAAAACATAGGACAAAAAATATATATCTATAAATATGTACCTCTAGAAGATAAATGAAAGCATCATCACTTGAGGTACTAGAGAATAGACTATGATCTGGCACCTTAAATAAGTTCTAGAGAGGAGAATCTAGACATATTTTGTAAGTCTGCAATGTGAAACACCAGGGGAAAAAGGATTACATACAAGATGCAAGTTTGGGAAAAATAATGAAGAGTGAGTCTAAGGAAGTAATCTGGACAGTAAGAACACAAATTGTTTTTTCAGTTTCAGTGAAAGGTTATGATTTTCTAAGCTAAAAATGCGAAGAGTATGTATGATGCATGGATCATTACATGCAAATATGAGAATCGTGAACAAATCTCAGACTTAAATTTTTATTTTAAAAACAATTTTTATTGGAGCATAGTTGATTTATAATGTGTAGTATCAGATGCCTTGCAAAGTGACTCAGTTAAAGATACACACTTTCTTAAGATTCTTTTCCCATATAGGCTGTAACAGAGTATGGAGTAGAGTTCCCTGTCTTACATGGTAGGTCCTTATTAGTCATCTAGTTTATATATAGTAGTCTGTATATGTCAAACTTCTTTTTTTTTAAATTAAAGAATTATGAACAGATCTTACACACAGTCAATTCTCTTTGGGAGAAGTGGCCTTATACACATACTAAGATGCAAATGATAAATTATACAGTCCAAGTCTAATGTCTGGAAGGAAATTTAGGTTTACACTAATGCCTTATGAGAAATCAGTCTTCTAAATCCAGTAAGGATAATTCAGTCTAAGATCTTTTATTAATTATGAAATATATTGAATAAAATAAAATGTTTTCAAAATCACTCTTAAAAGTAATTATTTTTAATGGAGGAATTGAGTTGCACAGAGTTGAAACTTTGACCAATGTATACAGCTGCATAAGCATCATCTAGTCAAAATACAGGCTGTTGTGCATTCAGCCATGTCTGACTGTGAGACCCTATGGACTGTAGGCTGCCAGGCTCCGGGATCGATGGGGCTCTCCAGGCAAGAATACTGCAGTTGGTTGCCATTTCCTCCTCCTGGCGATCTTCCCCACCAAGAGATCAAACCTACGCTCTTACATCTGCTGCACTGGCTGGCAGGTTCTGTACCACTAACACCATCTGTTCAATAACCCCAGAAGAATCTTCTGCAGGCAATCCTCTTCATCAAACCCTAACCTCTGAGAACCATTAATTTGGCTTCTGTGGCTGTAGTTCTGCCTTTTCTGAAAAGAACAGCCACAACCTGGGAATAATCTAAGTGTCACAAAATGATTGCATCTTGATTACATCTGTTAGACATCTAATTGCCAATAAAGTTAAGACTTTTAGGTCTTGACTGTAAGGATTCTAAAAACTCTTTGAGGACACTGTTTGACACATAACAGTACACATTGTAGCTTCTCAGCTTCCTGTCTTTCCCAGCTTCCTGTCTTTCCCAAGTGTCAAATATATTCACTCAATCCCAACATCTCCCAAAGTTTTCACCCTTTTCAGTGTTAAATCTAAGGCCCACATTTTATTAAATGTCTTCTAAATAAGTTATGGGTGAGATGCAGTTTCTTGTCCATCCTTGGGAAAAATTCCTATTCATGTGTGACCCTGTGAACCAGAAAACAAGAAATGTGCTTCAAAAGTACAATGTTAATACATACATAGAATACACATTACCATTCAAAAATGGAGGAGAAAGAAAAATGAGTCTCAAGTCTTAAACTCAAAATCCATGAGGAGAAATCTCATTAGATTCCAATTGAGAGAACACATCTCTATGAAAAAAAAAAAAAGAAAGTGAATGGGGGACAGCCACAACTTTTCAACCCACCAGAGAAGTGAGCCTACTTTCTCAGCTGAAAGAAGCCTTGTTATCAGAGCTCTACCTTTGGAGGCATTCTTCCTTTATGTATATGATGCCTGTCTCTTTCAGTCCATGCTGAATGCATTTCTGCTAATATAAAGTTCTCAAAAACCTTTTCAGTCTCTTGTGCTTTAATATGTATAAGTTCTTAGCCATGAGGATAAAACACAGATCATCCCTGGATAACAGCATCTCTGTTTCTGTCTTGTTCTGTGCTGTGCTAAGTCACTTCAGTCGTGTCCAACTCTTTGCGACCCCAGGGACTGTAGCCTGAACAGGTCCTCTGTCCATGGGATGCTCTAAGCAACAATACTAGAGTGGGTTGTGATTTCCTTCCCCAGGGGGTTTTCTCAACCCAGGAATCAAATGCCTATCTTTAAGTCTCCTGCATTGTCATGCAGGTTCTTTACCACTAGCTTCACTGAGAAATTTTGAATTATCTCCCACGGACTTCTTAATGACTGGTGATTCATTCTTCCATTTACAACTCGTCTCATGTATTGTATGCAAGCAGCGAGAAGAAATTAGATGAATCTTCCATAATTGGGTTGGCAGTCTCCTGAACTACATATCCAAGTTCACCTTGGATATTTTGTATAGTGGTTAATTTGGTATCAACTTGGCCGAGTCATAGTACTTAGTAGCTTGGTCACCAGTTTGGCTGTTTCTCTGAAGGTATCTTAAAGATGTGATTAAAATTTAATCACAGACTTTGAATAAAGTAAATTACCATTCATAACATGGGTGTACTTCATCCATTCTGTTGAAAGTTTTAAGAGAAAACACTGAACTCCTTCCAGGAAAAAGGAACTCTGTCTCTCAAGGCTTCCAAAGTAAAAACTGCAACACACACCCTTCCTGAATTTTCCAGACTGCCACCTACCATGCAGGTTTCAGACCTACCAGTCATCACAATCACATGAGCCGGATCCTTAAAACAAATCTCAATCTGTGTGTGTGTGTGTGTGTGTGTGTGTGTGTGTGGTGGGAAGATTGGGAACTGTGTATTTTCTGCTCATATTTGCTATGAACCTAAACCTGCTTTAAAACATAGAGTTCATATTCTAATGAAATAGTTTGAAGAATTATGTGTGTGATTTTTTAATCCATTCTCCACTATATTCTTCTTTATTTTAGAGTTAGGAAATAGTAGTTTGTATCTAGAGATATGACTTGCTAGTGAGGATTACGTTTCTATTTTCCCTTGACGTTTGTATCCCCAGGAATGTTTAGTGGTAAGATAATTGCCTATGAAGATATCAAATTAAGAAAAACTAAGTTTTTGTAACAACTGAATACTTATCTATACTACATTTCAGGATATTGTATAATTAATATGTGCGATCTTCACAAAGGGCCTTATTACTGGGTATGGTGGTAGTTTAATTGCTAAGTCATGTCTGACTCTTGTGACTCTATGGACTGTAGAATGCCAAGCCCTTCTGTCCATAGGATTCTCCACTGCAGGCAGATTCTTTACTAATGAGCTATGAGGGAAGACCATAGAAAGGAAGCTCATATACTGAGTATATGATTGTAGATATTTCACAGATGAGATGGAAGCTACACAACACATAGGATGTCACTGAAGACCTCACATTTATCCCATTGTTATGACACAACTTAAATGCTTATTAGTCTGTCTCTAAATACTGTGCCATTTCCAAAAATGTTATGCTACTTCTTAACTGCACAGGATATTTTATATAGAATTCTACACAATTTTATATAATACAGCAATACATAAAAAGAAGTAGAAAAAAATGGCAGAGGAGTAAGATGGGGAGGTTTCCAGCTTCCCCACAAATACACCAAAAACTCATCAAGATATTGAATGATGCTTACAAAGCAGCCTCTAAGAGGCAGCAGAAGACCCCAGCCCTCCATGGTGGCAAACTAAGCTCACTGGAATGAAGTGGGACAAAAGATAAGACATAAAAAATGAAAGGAAGAGATGGAGAATTTCAGGATGGGAGATTGTGCCTGAGACGGAAAAACTGAGGTGGGAGCATTGAGTCCAAGATCCGAGACTGCTAGAGAACTCCTAATTGCACCCCCCTTCCCATGGAAATTAAGGAAATTAATTACTGATAAAATCCATGAAGGCCTAGAACTATAAACAGAGCCTGGTATCACTGGGCTGCCAATGGCATAGTCTGCAGGACACCTTGCCCAATCAAGTGGCAAGACAAAAGCACAAAAACAATATCAGCCACAGGATTCCCACAGACACTCCAAATTATACCGCCTCACACAGCCTTCTCCATCAGGAAAGATAAATAAATAAATAAAACAACTCACTTCCTCCACTACAACATAGGCTCAAGTCACTAACAAGAAATCAACACAAACCACTGAAACAACCTTTCCCACTGAGAGCAAAAGCCAAAAGGAAGAAGGGATACATCCCTAAGGTCTGGGAAAAGGAGACTTCAAATGGAGCAGAAAACATGGAAATATAGGAGAAATGAAGAAACAAGGTAAAAACTCACAAGACCAAATAAACAAGGAGGAAATAAGCAAACTACCTGAAAAATAATTCAGAATAATGACAGTAAAGCCTCAAAAGTAGGATGTAGACTTTGCAAGAAACAACACAGTTAATACAATTACCAAGGACCTAGAAGAAATAAAGAATAAATAATGAAGAGAGATGAATAACACATTACTGAAATTAAAAATACTCTAGAAGAAACCAATAGTAGAGTAACTGAGGTATAAGAACAGATAAGTGAGCTAGAGGACAGAATGGCAGAAATAACTGCTGAAGAGAAAAATAAAGGGAAAAGAATGAGAGGAAACTTATGACAGTATTAAACTCACCAATGTTTGAGTTATAGGGGTCTCAGAAGAAGAACAGAGAAAGAAAGGCTCTGAGAACATTTTTGAGGAGATGATAGTTGAAAACTTCCTCAACATGGGAAAGGAAATAGTCAATCAAGTCCAAGAAGTGCAGAGTCTAACACAGGATAAACCCCGGGAGAAAGATGCTGAGACACATACTAATCAAGCTAACAGATATTAAACACAAAGATTAAAAGCACAAGGTATGAAACACAATATTAAAAGCATCAAGGGAAAAGAAACAAGTAACACACAATGGAAAGCCCATACAAGTAACAGTAGATCTTTCTGCAAGCCAGCAGAAACTCTGCAAGCCAGAAGGTAATGTCAGGATATATTTAAAATACTGAAAAGAAAAAAAACAATCTATCATCAAGTCTACTCTATCTAGTAAGGATCTCATTCAAAACTGATGGAGAAATGAAAAGCTTTACAAGAAAGCAAAATTTAAGAGAATTTAGGACCACCAATCCAGCATTACAACAAATACTATAGGGACTTATTTTATATATGTCGTAAACAAAAGAGAATGGAAAGATCTACAAAAACAATTAAGAAAATATCAATAGAAACATATATATCAATAATTATTTTAAATGTAAATGAATTAAATTCTCCAACCAATACATATAGACTTCATGAATGGATACAAAACCAAAACCCATATATTTGCTGTCTACAAGAGACCCATTTCAGACCTAGAGACATATACAGATTGAAAGCAAAAGGATGGAAAATGATACCCATGCAAATGGAAATCAAAAGAGGCCAGAGTGGCAATTCTCATTTCAGATATAATACTCTTTAAAGTAAAGAATATTGCCAGAGATAAAAAGGACTGTATATAATGATCAAGGGATCAATCTGAAAAGAAGACATAACAACTGTAAATATCTATGTATCCAACATAGAAGCACCTCCTTGCATGAGGCAAATACTAACAGATATAAAAATGAAGCTCGAGAAGAGCAAAATAATAGTAGGTGGCTTTAACACCCTGCTTATACTAATGGACAGAGCATGAAAAACAGAAAATCAATTAGAAAACACAAACCTTAAATGAAACATTAGGCCATTTGGATTATTGATATCTTCAGAATTTTCCATCGAAAAATGCAGAAGAATACACTTTATTCTCAAGTGCACATGGAACATTCATTCTCCACGAGAGACCACAGCTTGGGCCACAAATCATGCCTCAGTAAATTTCAGGAAATTGAAATCGTACCAAGCAACTTCTCTGACCAGAATGCTATGAGACTAGATATCAATTACAGGGAAAGAACTGCAAAAAACACAAAAACAGGGATAATAAGCAATACATTTCTAAATAATAAAGAAGTTATTGAAGAGAACAGAAGGGAAATCGAAAGATTCATAGAAAGAAATGACAACAAAAACACAATGACACAAAACCTATGGGATGCCGCAAAGCAGATCTAAGAGGGAAGTGTATAGCAATACAATCCTACTTGAAGGTACAAGAAAATTATAAAACGGAGAACCTAACTCTACACCTAAATCAGCTGGTAAAAGAACAACAGCAACAACAACAAAAAGCCAAAAACAGTAAATGGAAATAAATTATAAGGATCAGAGGAGAAATAAATGAAAAAGAACTGAAGGGAGGCAATCCTAAGGTGGCAGAGGAATAGGACGGGGAGACCACTTTCTCCCCCACAAATTCATTGAAAGAACATTTGAATGCTGAGCAAATTCCACAAAACAATTTCTGAATGCTGGCAGAGGACATCAGGCACCCAGAAAGGCAGCTCATTGTCTTCAAAAGGAGGTAGGAGAAAATATAAAAGATAAAAAGAGAGACAAAAGAGGTAGGGACTGAGATCTGTCCCAGGAAGGGAGTTTTAAAAAAGAAAGAAGTTTCCAAACAGCAGGAAACACTCTCACCACAGGTCTGTGGCAAGTCTTGTAACCTCAGAGGGCAACATAACCAGGAGGAAAAATAAATGAATAAATACTTAAAACCCACAGATTACATGCCAATGGCAACTCCCAATGGAGAAGCAGCCCAGAGGCTCACATCTGCCATTAGCAAGCAAGGGCTGGACAGGGAGGCACCAGCTGCATTGCATAGGGTAAGGCCTGGGCCTGAATGCCCTGAGGGCAATCTGAGGGAACTAAGGTGAGAAAGCACCCCAGACTGTGGGATAGCCAGAGAGAGACAGAAAAAAAGAGAGAAACTATCCTATGAAAAGCCCTAACTTAAGACTCTGCCAGGCCTGCTCACAGAACAGAGAACTAAGCAGAGCTAGTGGACTGGCCCATCCCCCGCCAGAGACAGGCAGGCAGGGGCAGCCAGAGTCAGAAGGGGGCAATAGTGGCCCCAGAGAGGCATCATCTCCCAAACTGCCGGCAGGCTTTGTTGCTAACCAAGACTACTTGGGATTCTGGATGGCTGACATCTGCAGGGAGGGTCGCAGCCAGAGATCAGCTCCCCAGAAGAGACACCCAGCACACCTGAGAAGGCGCGTCCATTGTACACTCAGAAAACCGAGCAGCTGGGACGGGGGAGGTGACAAGATGCACCCCCTACCTGGGGGTGACTGTGCTCACCAAGGACGTGGTCACCTGAGCTGCTCGGGCCTGGGAAGGGCACCAAACGCAGGCCCAACCAAGTCTGCACCTTTGTGGAGTACCCGAGAACCTGAACCTGAGCAACTTAGACCTGGGAAGTAAATGCAGTCCAGGGCCCACCTCAGACAGTTCCCAGCAGAGCAGCATAGAGCCCGAGAAGTATAGAATGAAAGCACACACGCAGCGAGCCGGGGCAAACCCAGGGCGGCTGAAACCCTGTGAGCACTTCCCATACACGCCAGGGGTATTTGTCTGCAGTGTTGCTCCCTCCTGACAGCACGACTGAACAAGTGAGCCTGAAAAAGTGACCACCATCACCCCCTTGTGTCAGGGCAGAAATTAGATGCTGAAGAGACCAGTAAACAGAAAAAGCTAAAATAAACAGTGGATCCGCTTTAGAAGTGACAGGTGCAACACATTAAAACCCTGTAGTCAGCACCGACTACATAGGAAGGTGCCTATAGATCTTGAGAAGAAGTATAAGCCAGATCAAGGAACTATCTGAAAATGAATTGACCCCACGCTGTCAACAACAGTGCCAGAAAAATTCCTAGATATATTTTTACTATTATAATTTTTTAATTTAAAAATTTTTAATATAAATTTATTCATTTTAATTGGAGGTTAATTACTTTAAATATTGTATTGGTTTTGCCATACATCAACATGAATCTGCCACAGGTATACACATGTTCCCCATCCTGATCCCCCCTCCCTCAGCCCTCCCCATACCATCCTTCTGGGTCATCCCAGTGCACCACACCCAAGCATCCTTTATCACGCATCGAACCTGGACTGGCGATTTGTTTCATATATGATATTATACATGTTTCAATGCCATTCTCCCAAATCATCCCACCCTCTCCTCTCCCACAGAGTCCAAAAGACTGTTGGAATTTTTTAAAATTTTAAAGTCCTCTATTACGCCTTTAATTTTCATTTTTATAACCTACTATTTTTATAACCTTGCAAAAAAGGACCATATTTTTAAAGAAAACTTCATATATATATTTTATAATTTTTTGACTTTGGTTTTTTTTTAATATCATATTTTTAAGAATCTAACCTCTACTCTAGATTTTTAATCTTTGCTTTTTGGTATTTGTTATCAATTTGTATCTATAAGAACCCAATAGTCAGTACCCATTTTTACTTGGAAGTGAGATTACTGGCTTGACTGCTCTCTCCCCCTTTTGACTCTGCTTTTTCTCCACCAGGTCGTCTCTATCTCCCCTCTCCCCTTTCTCTTCTCTACCCAACTCTGTGAATCTCTTTGTGTGTTCTGGACTGTGGAGAACATGTAGGGAACTGATTACTGGCTGGATCTGTCTCTCTCCTTTTGATCCCCATTTTTGCCTCCTGGCCACATCAGTCTCCTTCCTCCCTCTTCTCTTCTCTGTGTAACTCCATGAACATCTCTGAAGGATCCAGGCTGTGGAGAGCACATAGGGAAGTGATTACTGGCTAACTTGCTCTCTCCCCTTTTGATTCCCCATCTTCTCCTCCTGGCCACCTCTATTTCCCTCTTCCCTCTTCTCTTTTCCATGTAAGTCTGTGAACCTCTCTGGGTGTCCCTCACTGTGGTGAATTTTTTCATCATTAACCTTTCTAGGTTAATTATCATTGGTGCTGTATAGATGGAAAAGTCTTGAGGCTACTGTAAGAATAAGACTGAAACCCAGAGGCAGGAGGCTTAAGTCCAAATCCTGAGAATACCAGAGAACTCCTGACTCCAGGGAACATTAATCAATAAGAGCTTATCAAAAGCCTCCATACCTACAATGAAAACAAGCACTACCCAAGAGCCAACAAGAACCAGAGCAAGACATACCATGCAAATTCTCCAGCAACACAAGAACATAGCCCTGAGCTTCAATATACAGGCTGCCCAATGTCACACCAAACCCACTGACATCTCAAAACCCACTACTGGACACTTCATTGCACTCCAGACAGAAGAAATCCAGCTCCACCCACCAGAACACTGACATAGCTTCCCTAACCAGGAAACTGACAAGCCAGCTGTCCACCCCCACCCACAGTGAGGGACATCCACAATAAAGAGGAACCACAAACTGCCAGAGTAGGGAAAGGCCACCCCAAACACAGCAATATAAACAAATACTCAGCAGGTAAAGGAACAGGATAAATGCCCACCAAGCCAAACAAAAGAGGAAGAGATAGGGAATCTACCTGATAAAGATTTCAGAAAAATGATAGTGAAAATGATCCAAAATTTTGAAAACAAAATGGAGTTACAGATAAATAGACTAGAGACAAGGATTGAGAAGATGCAAGAAATAAAGACCTAGAAGAAATAAAAGAGTCAATATATAATGAATAATGCAATAAATGAGATCACAAACACTCTGGAGGGAACCAACAGTAGAATAATGGAGGCAGAAGATAGGATTAGTGAGGTAGAAGATAGAATGGTAGAAATGAATCAGAGAGGAAAAAAGAAAAAAGAATTCAAAGAAATAAGGACAACCTCAGAGAACTCTGGGACAGTGTTAAATGCCCCAAGAATCGAATCATCAGCGTCCCAGAAGAAGAAGGCAAAAAGAAAGACCATGAGAAAATACTTGAGGAAACAATATTTGAACACTTCCCTAAAATGGGTAAGGAAATAGTCACCCAGTCAAAGGAACCCAGAGAGTCCCAAACAGGATAAACCCAAGGCGAAACACCCCAAGACATATATTAATCAAATTAACAAAGATCAAACACAAAGAACAAATATTAAAAGCAGCAAAGGAAAAACGAATATAACACACAAGGGGATTCTCATCAGGATAACAGCTGACCTTTCAATAGAAACTCTTTAGGCCGGAAGGGAATGGCAGGACATACTTAAAGTGATGAAAGAGAAAAACCTACAACCCAGATTAGTGTACCCAGCAAGGATCTCATTCAAATATGAAGGAGAAATCAAAAGCTTTACAGACAAGTAAAAACTGAGAGAATTCAGGACCACCAACAGAGCTCTCCAACAAATGCTAAAGGATCTTCTCTAGACAAGAAACACAGAAAGGGTGTATAACCTCAAACCCCAAATAACAAAGTGAATGGCAACGGGATCATACTTATCAATAATTACCTTAAATATGAATGGGTTGAATGCCCCAACCAAAAAACAAAGATCAATTGAATGGATATGAAAACAAGACCCCTATATATGTTGTCTACAAGAGACCCACCTCAAAACAAGGGACACATACAGACTGAAAGTGAAGGGCAGGGAAAGGTATTTCATGCAAATGGAGACCAAAAGAAAGCAGGAGAAGCAATACTCATATCAGATAAAATAGACTTTAAAGTAAATGTTGTGAATAGAGACAAAGAAGGACACTACATAATGATCAAAGAATCAACCCAACAAGAAGATATAACAATTATATATGCACCCAATACAGGAGCACCACAATATGTAAGAAAATGTTAACAAGTATGAAAGGAGAAATTAACAATAACACAATAATAATGGGGGACTTTAATACCCCACTCACACCTATGGGTAGATCCACTAAACAGAAAATTAACAAGGAAACAGAAACTTTAAATAATACAATAGACTAGTTAGACCTAATTGATATCTATAGGACATTTCACCCTAAAACAATGAATTTTACCTGTTTCTCAAGTGCACATGGAACCTTCTGCAGGATAGAGCACATCCTGGGCCATAAGTCTAGCCTTGGTAAATTCAAAAAAATTGAAATCATTCCAAGCATCTTTTCTGACCACAATGCAGTAAGACTGGATGTCAACTACAGGAAAAAGAAACTATTAAAAATACAAACATATGGAGGCTGAACAACCTAGATGTCCATCAGCAGACAAATGGATAAGAAAGTAGTGGTACATATACACAATGGAATATTACTCCACCATTAAAAAGAATACATTTGTATCAGTTCTAATGAGGTGGATGAAACTGGAGCCTATTATTCAGAGTGAAGTAAGCCAGAAAGAAAAACACCAATACAGTATACTAACACATATATATGAAATTTAGAAAGGTGGTAACAGTAACCTATATGCAAGAGAGCAAAAGAGACACAGATGTATAGAACAGTCTTTTGGACTCTATGGGAAAGTGCCAGGGTGGGATGATTTGGGAGAATGGCATTGAAACATGTATATTATCATATGTGAAATAGATTGCCAGTCCAGGTTTGATGTGTGAGACAGGGCACTTGGGGCTGATGCACTGGGATGACCCAGAGGAGTGGGATGGGGAGGGAGGTGGGAGAGGTTTCAGGATGAGGAACACATGTATACCTATGGTGGGTCCATGTCAATTTATGGCAAAACCACTACAATATTGTAAGATAATTGGCCTCCAATTAAGATATATAAATTTATATTACAAAAAGAAAAAGAAGTGAAGGAAACAATAGTAAAGATTGATAAGAAAAAGCAGGTTCTTTGAGAAGATAAAGAATCATTAGCCAGGCTCATCAAGAAAAAAAGGGTGAAAATAAAATCAACAGAATTAGGAATGAGAAAGGAGTGGTCACAACAGACAATGCAGAAATACAAAAGATCATAAGACTAATAAGAGGAACTGTATGCTAAGAAAATAGACAACCTAGAGAAAATGGACAGATTTTTAGGAAAGTTCTACCTCCTTCAATTCAAGATTGAACCAGGGAGAAACAGTAATTATGAATAAGGCAATTAGAAACACTGAAGTTTTGCCATACATTGACACGAAACCAATACAGTATTGTAAAGTAAAATAAAGTAAAAATAAAAATTAAAAAAAAACCAAAGAAACACTGAAGTTGAAACTGTGATCAATAATCTCCCCCAAGACAAAAGCCCAAGGCCAGATGGCTTCACAGGAGAATTCCATAAAACATTAAGACAAGAGCTAATACCTATCCTTCCAAACTTTATAAAACACTATAAAACTCTTAAAAGAACACATAGGCAGAATACTGTATGACATAAATAACAGCATGATCTTTCATGACTCACCTCCTAAAATAATGGAAATAAAACCCAAAATAAATAAGTGGGACCTAATTACACTTATAAGATTTTTCACGGCAAAGGAATCTATAAACAAAGTGAAAAGACAACCCTCAGGATGGAACAAAATAAAAGCAAAGGAAACAATTGCTAAATTATTAATTTCAAAAATATGCAAGCAGCTCATACAACTCAATACCAGAAAAACAAACAAGCCCATCAGAAAGTGGGCAAAAGACTTAAACAGACATTTCTCGAAAGAAGACCTCTCAGTTCAGTTCAGTTCAGTCGTACAGTCATGTCCTACTCTTTGTGATCCCATTAATTACAGCACTCCAGACCTCCCTGTCCATCACCAACTCCCGGAGTTCACTCAAACTGATGTCCATCGAGTCGGTGATGCCATTCAGCCATCTCATCCTCTGTCGTCCCCTTTTCCTCCTGCCCCCAATCCCTCCCAGCATCAGAGTCTTTTCCAATTGGTCAACACTTCGCCTGAGGTGGCCAAAGTACTGGAGTTTCAGCTTTAGCATCATTCCTTCCAAAGAACACCCAGGACTGATCTTCAGAATGGACTGGTTGGGTCTCCTTGCAGTCCAAGGGACTCTCAAGAGTCTTCTCCAACACCACAGTTCAAAAGCATCAATAAACCCATGAACATCACTCATTATTAGAGACATGCTAATCAAAGCTACTATGAGATATCACCTCCCACCAGACAAAATGGCCATAATCAAAAAATTCATAAAGAAGAAATGTTGAAGAGGGTCTGGAGAAAGGGAACCTTTCTGCACTTCTGGTGGGAATGTAAATTGACACAGCCACTATGGAAGATGGTATGGACATTCCTTAAAATAAAACTAGGAGTAAAACCACCCTATGACCTAGCAATACCACTACTAGGCATATACCCTGAATAAATCAAAACTAAAAAAGAAACCTGTACCCCAGTGTTCATTGTAGCACTATATATGATAGACAATGCATGCAAACAACCTAGATATCCATCAACGGTTTAATAGACAAAGAAACGATGGTGCATACATACAATGGAATACTACTCAGTCATAAAAAGGAGTGCATCTGAGTCAGTTCTGATGAGGTGGAAAAACCTAGAGTCTATTATACAGAGCGAAGTAAGGCAGAAAGAGAAAAACCTATATTGTATATTAATGTACTTATAAGCGTGGTACTGATGAACCTGTTCACAGAGCAGCAATGGAGATACAGACATAGAGAACAGGCTTATGGACAAGGGTGGGGGAGAAGAGGCAGAGGGTGAGATGAATGGAGAGAGCAGCATGGATGCATATACACTAACATATGTAAACAGATACCAACAGGAATTTGCTGTATGACTCAGGGAACACAAACCAGGGCTCTGTGACAACCTAGATGTGGTGGAAATGGGTGAGAGGTGGGAGGGAGATTCATGAGGGAGGGGATATATGTACAACTATGGTTACTTCATATGGAGAAGGCAACGGCACCCCACTCCAGTACTCTTGCCTGGAAAATCCCATGGACGGAGGAGCCTGATGGGCTGCAGTCCATGGGGTCGCTAAGAGTCGGACACGACTGAACAACTTCACTCTCTTTTCACCTTCATGCACTGGAGAAGGAAATGGCAACCCACTCCAGTGTCCTTGCCTGGAGAATCCCAGGGACGGGGGAGCCTGGTGGGCTGCCATCTATGGGGTCGCACAGAGTTGGACACGACTGAAGTGACTTAGCATGGTTACTTCATGTTGATGTATGACAGATTCAAACCAATATTTAATGCAATCATCAATCACTTAAAACAAATAAATATTTTTTAAAAAGAAAATAAGCAGGAAGTTCTCCCCTAAAACTTTAAGAAGTGGCACAGTTCAGTTACTCATACAAGGTCAGCTGTCAGGTTTGCTGTTGATCAATCACTAACCAGTGTCTGACTCTGTGACCCCATGGACTGTAGCACGCCAGGCTCCTCTGTCCTCTACTGTCTCCTGAAGTCTTTCATGTCCATTCAGTCTATGATGCTATCTAACCCATCTCATCCTCTGCTGCCCCCTTCTTTTGCCTTCAATCTTTCTCAGCATCAGGGTCTTTTCCAATGAGTCAGCTCTGCATCAGGTGGTCAGAGTATTGGAGCTTCAGCTTCAGCATCACTCCTTCCAATGAATATTCAGGATTGATTTCCTTTACAATTGACTGGTTTGATCTTACACTTCAAAGACTCTCAAGAGTCTTCTCCAGCACTGCAATTCAAAAGCATCATTCCTCAGTGCTCAACTGTCTTTATGGTGCAACTCTCAGATCCATCCATGACTACTGGAAAAACCATAGCTTTGACTGAATGGGCCTTGTCTGGAATCTGATGTCTCTGTTTCAGTACACTGTCTCGATGACTGCAGCCATGAAATTAAAACATGCTTGCTCCTTTAAAGAGGGTTACAACAAACCTAGACAGGTGTCAAGTTAGTAAATGGTACTTAGGAAGAACAGGGAAGCCTGGTATGCTGCAGTCCATGGGGTTGCAAAGAGTCAGACACGACTGAGTGACTGACCACCACCACCACCACCACCACCACCACCACCAACAACAACAACAACAGCCACATATGAAGAAGACAGTGGAGGGAAGACAAGAAGCATAATTGAACTGTGCAAAGTTCAGTTTGTGAAACTGAACATTTTCAGTTACCACACTTAGCTGTAAGTTTATTTCCACTGAGGACAAGTCTATTTGTTATCCCAACTGAAATATGCTATTCAAGTAGATTGATGATCTTTTCTATCATGATGTGTATGTGTATGTTTTCCATACCTCCAAGCAATTCTCCAACACAAGCTGAGTATCCTATAATTTAGTACATACTATTATCATCTACCTGGAACAGCTTCAGATCCCAGAGGTTAAGGGCTCAGTCCCACAAACATGCCACCCTCCCCACTTCAGAAGCCGATGACAAATCCATGTGACCCTGCACTTCTGGTCTAACCATTAAGATTGGATGTAGCTGCAACTTCATCTTCAGGTTCAGTTATTTTGCTAGTGTGGCCCCTGGAACTCAAAAGAAACTCACTGGATTAACTCATGACCAGCCAGATGGAAGGGAGGCCCAGGGCAAGGTGTGATAGAAGTTAATAGAAGACAGCAGGAAGCTACTAAGTGCAGAGCTTCCATGCTCTTCCAGGGCTCCACACTCCCAGTTCCTCTAAGCTATGAGTCCTGGAGGTTCTCAAACCAGCGCATCACTACATGGGCATAAATTATTTATTTATTCACCATTGCTAACTGAGGAAACCTCCAGTCCCTTGCCCTTTGCTAGACATCAGGAGGGTAGGATCCTGGTTTTAACCATCTAGTCATATGGTTGGTTCCCCGGGCAACTAGCCTCCATCTCTAGAAGATTCCTAAAAGTCACTGTATTAATATGTGTTAACATATTAACATAACAAAAGTGTTAACATATTAACATAACAAAAGACATATAGGAAATTCCAAGAGTTTCTGGAGTTCTGTGCCCAAAATGGGGATAAAGACCAAGTATATCTTTTTTTATTGAAAATCACAACATCACAAACCCTAACATTGTTGCAAATTTGTTGGGATGGTACATATTGGCACTGTATCATATCAATGGCTGTATATTGAACAAAGAAAATTTCTATTTGTCTTTGCAAGAACTTGATTTCTTGTATTTCTTTTTTACCAAGTATTAGTGTTTGTATTAGTATTAGTGTTAGGTTGTCTGCATTTGTTAAGATGTACAATCACTAATAACATTCTTTTTCCAGGCTTACAAATTCTTATTCTGCCAAAGTGCAAGGTTTAGGTCATAGTATAAGATCTTTTCACCAGAAAAATGGATATTTCCCTTTCCTGGAAGTGGAAAGTAACTATCTGTTGTCTTAAGCCTTTTATGTCATTGAACTGTCAGGAACAGAAATCGATATGAACACAGGCTGGGGACATTGAACTCAGCCACCAAACGACCATTGTCTATTGCTACATGATGTGGACAGGAAACTATATTTGGATAAGGATATTCTCTGAGGCTTCTCCCTTGCACACTATTCCATGTTCATATTAAGGTTAATAGAAGACAGCAGGAACTGATCAAGTGTGAGATCCCTCTAGATTCTGACCACTTGGAAATGAGGTTTAAGTTAACCCCACAAGGTAAGGGACATGGACTTTTTCATTGCCAGCTGAAGACAAGGCAGATATATTATCAGGTGTATAAAAACGAATTTATAATTTCAACAGAGTCTACTTTTGAGTCTGCTTTGAGGATTGTTTCATTGTGCTTTCTAGTTTGATTCTTATAAACATACTTGTAAATTTTTAACCACATTTTCCTCTTTGACTTTATGGTTTTAAAGAAAAATCATTCCCTTTTTCAAAATACAAGACACCTGTGTGGAATTGTGACTAAATTAAAAAGGTAATAATGTCACCAAATATAAATAAGGTGAGTCTTGGAAGTTTTAACTTCAGCCTATAGAAAGAGAACAAAGGAATCTTCATTTCAGGAGACAGATTTAATATTGTTATGTAGAAGCATCATTGTTGTTATTGTGGTGGACAATGGTGAACTACACTGATTATTTACTGGTGTTGCCAAGCACCACATCCACCTTCTAGACACTGCTATTCCCTCTTAGAGGTTAGCGCTTATAAACTGTTTCAGATTCTTTTGGTTTTCAGGTTTTCCCTGAGTTTTGCCCATAGATTGGAGTGGGAAATCAGAAACAAGAAGATTTCTCCAGCTCTACCAGTGAGGCAGTTGCCCACAGTAGTTAGAGACAGAAATCTGGTGAGAGATCTCCACGTGGAGATGTGGTGATCCAGAGGGAAAATCCTGTTAGATTCCTGCTAGCCTGTTCCTCTTCTTCTCTAGACCCAGAAAGTGAAAGTGAGTGAAGTCGCTCAGTCGTGTCCAACTCTTTACCACCCCATGGACTGTAGCCTACCAGGCTCCTCTGTCCATGGGATTTTCCAGGCAATATTTCTGGAGTGGATTGCCATTTCCTAGACCCAGAACTAACTGCAAAACCGTATCTCCAACAACAGAGGGGTGGTTGGAACCTGAAGGTACATCCAGGAGCAGTAGAACCTCGTGTTTCTGGATCTAGCACAAGTTTCCCAACCTGGTAAGCCTTTATTGTGATTTGGACTTTTTGCATTGTGCAGTGTCCTTTGTTCCTCTGTCGTGAGCTTATTCTCTCAGTTCTCTCAGACTCCTTGCAACCTCATGGACAGTAGCCTGCCAGGCTCCTCTGTCCATGGAATTCTTCAGGCAAGAGTACTGCAGTGGATTGCCATGCCCTCCTCCAGGGGATCTTCCCGAGCCAGGGATCCAACCTGCATCTCCTGTGTCTCCTGCATTGCAGGTGGATTCTTCACCTGCTGAACCATTTGTTCCATTCAGTTCAGTTCAGCTGCTCATTCATGTCCGATTCTTTGTGACCCCATGCATCAAAGCATGCCAGGCCTACCTGTCCCTCACCAACTCCCGGAGTTCACTCAAACTCACGTCCATCGAGTCGGTGATGCCATCCAGCCATCTCATCCTCTGTTGTCCCCTTCTCTTCTTTCCCCCAATCCCTCCCAGCATCAGGGTCTTTTCCAATGAGTCAACACTTTGCATGAGGTGGCTAAAGTACTGGAGTTTCAGCTTCAGCATCAGTCCTTCCAATGAACACCCAGGACTGTTCTCCTTTAGAATGGACTGGTTGGACCTCCTTGCAGTCCAAGTTACTCTCAGGAGTCTTCTCCAACACCACAGTTCAAAAGCATCAATTTTTCAGTGCTCAGCTTTCTTCACAGTCCAACTCTCACATCCATACATGACCACTGGAAAAACCATAGCCTTGACTAGACGGACCTTTGTTGGCAAAGTAATGTCTCTGCTCTTCAATATGCTATCTAGGTTGGTCATAAATTTCCTTCCAAGAAGTAAGTGTCTTTTAATTTCATGGCTGCAGTTACCATCTGCAGTGAATTTGAAGCCCTAAAATTTTTTGTTAAATCTAAATTCTAACTTACCTCATAATACTCTGCCTCGCTCCCCACATCTCTCCCTGTCTCTGTCTCCTCCAGGCCTGGCCAATTGCAGTGCATAAATCAGGTTTAGTTTCCTAGGTCACTCTGATTAGGTGTGCTCCTTGTATAAAGACAGAATAAAGTTAAGTCAGTTGAAGGACCCTTTCTTTAATAGACAGTTTCACACTGCACATGCTTATAAATATGACTTATGTTTGGTGGAAACTGCTATAGCATCTTATGTTGAAATATATACACTCCTCTTTCCTTTTGTGCTTTTACATTTACTTTGTTATCTGCAAAAGTTTTGTGTTTTTCTATATGTCTAAACCTGTATAGTGTATTTCATAGAACACCATTCCTGTTTTCGTTATACTCCACCATTTGACATCTTACTACCAGTTGTCAGTAGAATGTTTGAACACTCACCTACTTCTCAGTGGTCATTGTTTTTATTCCATTCACCTCTTCCCTCTCCTACCAGGATTTGGTTACATTCTTTCTACTTTGCAGAATATTTAATTCATACAAATATAAGTCTATCCATGCCCCAGTTCTTATTTCAGTCTCAGCTCTGGAAAAAAATATACAAAATGTTTAACATCATGACATTGCCTATTTCCCACATCATCTTTTGAAATGTATATTAAAGCAAAAAGAGTCTCAGAATCTTCAAGGCCCCTTCCTTCCTTGCCCACGGAATAATTAAAAAACAACAACAACAACAAAACACCTTCTTTAGAGGCTGAACAGTGCTATCTGGTGGAATAAGCTTCATTTTGTTGTTCAGTCACTTTTGTACCACTATTTGCAACCCCTTGGACAGCACCTCACCAGGCTTTCTTGTCTCTCACTATCTCTAGGAGTTTGCTCAAATTCATATCCATTGGGTCAATGATGCCATCCAACCATCTCATCCTCTGTCAACCCCATCTCATCCTTTCCTCAGTCTTTCCCAACATCAAGGTCTTTTCCAGTGAGTTAGCTTTTCGCATCATGTGGCCCAAGTATTGGAGCTTCAGCTTCAGCATCAGTCCTTCCAATGAATATACAGGGTGGATTTCCTTTAGGATTGACTGGTTTCATTTCATCGCCCTCCAAGAACTCTCAGGAGTACACCACTGTTTGAAAGCATCAATTCTTTGGTGCACAGCCTCCTTTATGATCCACCTCTCACAGCCGTACATGATTACTGGAAAAACCATAGCTTGAATATACAGGCCTTTTTTGGCAAAGTGATGCTTTTTAAAATTCTATCTACATTTGTCATAGTTTTTCTTCCAAGGAGCAGGCTTTTTTTTTCTTTTTAATTTTGAGGCTGCAGTAACTCTTGTCAGTGATTTTTGAGTCCTCAAAAATGAAATCTGTCTCTATTTCCATTGTTTCCCCATCTATTTCTCATGAAGTGATGGGACTGGATGCCATAATCTCAGCTTTTACATGCTGAGGTTTAAGCCAGCCTTTTCACTCTATTTTTTCACCTTCATCAAGGGATTCTTCAGTTCATCTTGGCTCTCTGCAAAGAGTTGGTGTCATCGGCACATCTGAGGTTGTTAATATTTATCTGGCAATCTTGATTTCAGTTTGTGAGTCATCCATCCCAGCATTTCACATGATGTACTCCACATAAAGTTAAATAACAGGATGACAATATACAGCCTTGATGTACTCCTACCCCAATTTGGAACGGCTCATTGTTCCATGTCTGGTTCTAAATATTGCTTCTTGACCTATGTACAGGTTTCCAAGGTGGTCTGGAATGCCTGTCTCCTGAATTTTCCACAGTTTGTGTGATCCACAAAGTCAAAGGCTTTAGTGTAGTCAATGAAGCAGAAGTATATGTTTTTCTGGAATTCCCTTGCTTTATCTATGATCCAACGGATGCTGGCAATTTGATCTCTGGTTCTTCTGCCTTTTCTAAATCTAGCTTATAGATCTGGAAGTCTCAGTTCAGTTCACATACTTTTGAAGCTTAGCTTGAAAGATTTTGAGCATTATATTGACAATATGTGAAATGAACATAATTATATGATTGTTTGAATATTCTATGGCATTGTCCTTCTTTGAGATTAGAAAGAAAACTGACCTTTTCCAATCCTGGGGCCTCTGCTGAGTTTTCCAAATTAGCTGGCATATAGAGTGCAGCAATATTGCCATTATCTTTTAGGATTTGAAATAGCACAGCTGGAACTGCATCAACTCCACTAGCTTTGTTTGTAGTAATGCTTCCTAAGGCCCACTTGACTTCACACTCCAGGATTTCTGGCTCTAGGTGAGTGTCACACCATCGTGGTTATCTGGTTCATTAAGACCTTTTTTTTTTAGTTTTTTTTTTTTTTTTTTACTTTATTTTTCTTTACAACACTGTATTGGTTTTTGCCATACATCAACATGAATCCGCCACGGGTGTACACGTGTTCCCAATCCTGAACCCTCCTTCCACTTCCCTCCCCATACCATCTCTCTGGGTCATCCCGGTGCACCAGCCCCAAGCATCCTGTATCCTGCATCGAACCTAGACTTGTGGTTCGTTTCTTATATGATATTATACATGTTTCAATGCCATTCTCCAAATCATCTCACCCTCTCCCTCTCCCATAGAGTCCAAAAGACTGTTCTATACATCTGTGTCTCTTTTGCTGTCTCGCATACAGGGTTATAATTACCATCTTTCTAAATTCCATATATATGTGTTAGTATACTGTATTGGTGTTTTTCTTTCTGGCTTACTTCACTCTGTATAATCCACTCCAGTTTCATCCACCTCATTAGAATGGATTCAAATGTATTCTTTTTAATGGCTGAGTAATACTCCATTGTGTATATGTACCACTGCTTTCTTATCCATTCATCTGCTGATGGACATCTAGGTTGTTTCCATGTCCTGGCTATTATAAACAGTGCTGTGATGAACATTGGGGTACATGTGTCTCTTTCAATTCTGGTTTCCTCAGTGTGTATGCCCAGTGGTGGGATTGCTGGGTCATAAGGCAGTTCTATTTCCAGTTTTTTAAGGAATCTCCACACTGTTCTCCATAGTGGCTGTACTAGTTTGCATTCCCACCAATAGTGTAAGAGGGTTCCCTTTTCTCCACACCCTCTCCAGTGTTTATTGCTTGTAGACTTTTGGATCACAGCCATTCTGACTGGTGTGAAATGGTACCTCACTGTGGTTTTGATTTGCATTTCTCTGACAAACAGTGATGTAGAGCATCTTTTCATGTGTTTGTTAGCCATCTGTATGTCTTCTTTGGAGAAATGTCTATTTAGTTCTTTGGCCCGTTTTTTGATTGGGTCGTTTATTTTTCTGGAGTTGAGCTGCATAAGTTGCTTGTATATTTTTGAGATTAGTTGTTTGTCAGTTGCTTCATTTGCTATTATTTTCTCCCATTCCGAAGGCTGTCTTTTCACCTTACTTATAGTTTCCTTTGTTGTGCAGAAGATTTTAATTTTAATTAGATCCCATTTTTTTTTTATTTTTGCTTTTATTTCCAGTATTCTGGGAGGTGGGTCATAGAGGATCCTGCTGTGATGTATGTCGGAGAGTGTTTTGCCTATGTTTTCCTGTAGGAGTTTTATAGTTTCTGGTCTTACGTTTAGATCTTTAATCCATTTGAGTTTATTTTTATATATGGTGTTATAAAGTGTTCTAGTTTCATTCTTTTACAAGTGGTTACCAGTTTTCCAAGCACCACTTGTTCAAGAGTTTATCTTTTCTCCATTGTATATTCTTGTCTCCTTTGTTGAAGATAAGGTGTCCATAGGTATGTGGATTTATCTCTGGGATTTCTATTTTGTTCCATTGATCTCTATTTCTGTCCTTGTGCCAGTACCATATTGTCCTGATGACTGTGGCTTTGTTGTAGAGCCTGAAGTCAGGTAGGTTGATTCCTCCAGTTCCATTCTTCTTTCTCAAGATTGTTTTGGCTTTTCGAGGTTTTTTGTATTTTTGTACAGATTTTCTATGTATTCCTGCCACCTCTTCTTAATATCTTCTACTTCTATTAGGTCCAACTCTTTCTATCCTTCAGTGCCCATATTTGCATGAAATGTTCCTTTTGTATCTCTAATTTTCTTGAAAAGATCTTTAGTCTTTACCATTCTATTGCTTTCCTCTATTTCTTTGCATTGTTCACTTAAGGATGCTTTCTTATCTCTTCTGTCTATTCTTTTGAACTCTTCATTCAGGTGAAATAAGGTAGATTCCATATTTAAGGTGCCCCTTACATGCATGGAGGCAGCTCCTTGATGGCTCAACATTTAAAGAATCTGCCTGCAAGGCAGGAGACACAGGAAATACTAGTTTGATTGCTGGTTTGTGAAGATTCTGTGGAGGAGGTAATGGAAATCCTCACCTTTATTCTTGCCTAGAAAATCTAATAGACAGAGGAGACTGGTGGGCTAAAATCCAAAGGATAGCAAAAGTCAGACATGACTGAGTGACTAAGCATGTAGCTAAAGCCACAGAATGTGTGCATCTGTAGATCAATAGTGTCCTATGAGTTCTTGCACAATTAAAAATATTTTCTGTAGTGTAATACTTGGCTGTCTGGTTGTATGGATATAAAACTCTTGATTTTCATTTTTTTTCTTAACTTTTATGAAAATGCTCTTCTATTATTGCCTTGGTTTTTTAGTTTCTTTGGAGAATTCTAAAGTCCTTCTATTTTCCCCCACCTAGAGCTCTGTGGAACTTCCCATTACCCTTACAGAGAAGACATGTTTAACCTGTCTATTCTAAATATGCAACATGATGAGTCTCACAAAATATATATAGTTTTGTCGTGACAGGCTGTGTCCAACTCTTGTGATCCCATGGAGGGTAGCCTGCCAAGCTTCTCTGTCCATGGTATTTCCCAGGCAAGAATAGTGGAGTAAGTTTCCATTTTCTTTCCAATACATCTATACAATTACTCTATAATCAAGATGTAGAATATTTTCATCATCCCAAATGTTCCTTCATGCCTTTTGAAGTCTCTCCATGTTCCATAACTACACTATTTCTTTTTTGGAGTGGAGGTTTGTGTTCAATGAGAAATGAACGTTTGAAGAAAAACAATAACTTTTTTAAAAAATATAAATTTATTTATTTTAATTGGAGGTTAATTACTTTACAATATTGTATTGATTTTGCCATACATCAACATGAATCTGCCACAGGTAACTTTATCTTTTCTTTTTTCAACATTCTTTTATTGATAAACATTTAAACAATCTGTAGTTTTCTTTATGAAAACATAAGTTGTATGGAAATTTTAGCTTATGGAAATGTCCACAACTATTTTTATAGAAGGTATACATAAAAAAAGAAACATTCAAATGTTGAAAGTGAAAATAGCACCCCATTCACAAATTTGTTTAATTTTTCATATAGGATTTCATATTATTCAGTAGAATCTAGTATGACCAATACCCCAAATTCTTGTGTTTGGGGATAAAAACTCAAGGCTCTTTCAAGTCCTTTTGATTTGAGACATAAGGTGTGTCCTCTGGATTGGATTTTGACTTTTAACTTTACATTTTATTCTGAAAATGGTAATTTTTAAGGCAACGTTAAACATAGAAATAGCTAAACACCTAAAGTTAATCTTAACGTGATTGATAATTTTTTTAACACACATGTATGCCTGTGTAACTACTACCCAGGACTAAATTGAGTAAATGTCCAACACAACCTCAGGTTTCCTTGTGTCTCGTCCCATTCTGTACCACACGTTACACCACCTTCATGATGAGGTTTTCAACCTTTCGAAAGCCTACCAATGAAATTATAAGATATGTACTTAGTGAGTGTGTTTGATTTTTCTCCATTTACAAGAGCTGTGAGATTATCCCAAACCACTCTCTATCATTTTCTAAATTAGTGCGTATTAATCAGTCATATGAAAATGCTACAAATGTTTTATCCATTTTCTCAATGTTCATGGGAACAATTGCATTTTTGCCATTTATGAATAAAGCTGCAATGAACAATTCTGTATGTGTCTTTTTAAGGGATGCACTCCAGATCCTCTGGTGAGGGAGAGGTTAAGGGGAGAAACTTCCAGGTGCAAGATAGATGAGTCATAAACATGAAATATTCAGTGCGGAGCATTTAGTCAATAATTATGCAATTTTTAAAATCTTGCTAGATTGTAACTAGACTTACTGTGGCAATTATTTTGAAATGGACAGAAACATGGAATCACTAAACTGTGTAACAGAAAGTAACACAATGTTGTAGGCCAACTGTACTTAAAAGAACAAACAAATACTCTGAAAAATAAATCTCATTTGTGATTACCATAGGCTAGGCCTGGAGATAGGGGAACTGGATGAAGCCAGTCAAAAGGTACCAAATTCCTGCTGTGAGATAGATTAATACTAAGAATGTAGTGTACAACATGATTAATATGACTAATTCTGCTGTATCTTAAGTATGAAAGTTAATAGGATGGTAAGTCCTGAGTTCTCATCACAAATTCTTTTTTCTTTACTTTTATATCTAAATGAGATGATGGATATTCACAAACCTTATTGTTGTAATCATTTCAGGATATATGTAAATTACATCATTAGGCCATACACCTGAAACTTACGCAGTGCTTTATGTCAATTACATGTTAACAACATTAGGAAGTTGATCATCATAGAACCCATACATAAATAGCACGCAAGTGAAGGGATTGTGCTATAATTTATATGACTGTTTTTAAGCTCTACTATAATTTTTTTTTAATTTATTCACTTTCCCCAGTCCATGAAAATATGGATGACCCAAATGGCTGGTAAAAACTTCACCTACTGTCTTGAAATATATTATTGAAAGTTAGTATCTGATATATGGCTTTGGAGCTAGTCCATATTAGCCACAGAAAGTTGTGCACATAGATATCAGGTGATGAATACAATGACTTATTGGGAAACTACCAACAGAAACAAGGTAGGGACATTTCAAAACTTTGAACTTCAATATTTACTAAATGGCACTAATTAACTAGCTTCCTTGTAACGCATAAATTCAGTCACACTAGGTAACTGCAAATGAAGCAGATTTTTGAACCCTAAACAGTGCAACTGGAGTATTTGTGTGAATGTACCACTGGGAAAACCTAACATGTTGTTGTTAACCAATGTCCTTCTCACCTTGTGGTTTTACACTGCTCATGGACAGGGTAAGTTGAAACCTATGTGAACACTCAGCCTTCCTCCTAAATATAACTATCTACTTTCCTTTGTGTGTATTTTTGATTGAATAAACTGGTTAAAATAGTCTGCACTGTGAGATAACCATAAGAATACCTTAATGGAAAAATGATCAGACATTCACCTAAAAGGGGAAAACACAATGAATACTTTTCTATGTCATCTGAGTTCCACAGTGCAAAAAGGTACTCTATGTAGATTACGGGGTCATGTGAATATGCTCATGAAAATGTGAATAGAAAATGTGTCACAGAAAAGTAGATTATAATTCCAAAATGTTTAGGAGAGTCTTACTTGTAATATGAGAAAGCTCTGGAGAACAATGGTTATTTTTATACTTTTACATATGGTGATTTTTGCAGGTTCAAATCTCATTTTAAATATGTTCATTTGACTGTATTGTGATTATAGCTTAATAAATCTATTAAAGGTCATTAACATCGCTGTTAGTTTTTAAAAACCAGCGTAGGTACAAGATATATTTTCCTTTTACAAAATGTGAAAGACAGTCTTAATTTCCAGTGTAGTGCCAATATATTTAGAATTCTTTTCAGAGAGAAATGTAAATGTTGACAACCTTAAAAAAACTTGTCACTTTTATTTTTAAACTTATAAGTTGTTTTCATTAGTTATCTATTTTTTACACTCTCCCAATTCATCCCTCTACTCTTGGGCCCTCTTGCATCTAGACATCCGTTCTCTATGCCTGTATCTCTATTTTTGCTTTGCAGTAAGTTCATCTGTAGCATTTTTCTAGATTCCATATATAAGCAATATTATACAATATTTATTTTTCTCTTTCTGACTAGCTTCACTCTATGTGACAGTCTCTGGGTCTATCCATGTCTCTGCAAATTGTGCAATTTCATCGCATTTTATGGCTGAGTAATATTTCACTGTGTATATGTACCACTTCTTCTGCATCTGTTCTTCTGTTGATGGACATTTAGGTTGATTCCATGTCCTGGCAGGTGTGGATAAAATAGATAACTAAGGAGAACTTACTGTGTATCATAGGCAGCTCCACTCAATGCTCTCTGGTGACCTAAATGGGAAGGAAATCCAAGAAAAGGGAATATATATATATATATATCTATATATATATCTATATCTATATATATATATATATATACACACACATTCATATAACATATTCAGATTTGTTTTGATGTACAGCAGAAGCTAACCCAATATTTAAAAGCAACTCCAATGAAAATGAAAAACAAAAGTCAAATTATACAAATGTATTAATATAAGTAATTAAATAATATTGAAAACAAAGATTTTACTCCCAAATATAAAACTTATATGTTTTTCATTATGATATATTTGTCTTTCATTTTCTTAATAATCCATTTGTCTTCAAGTTTTTGTAAATGAAAACTCTAATGAGTTTTATGATCCCTCGTGACATTCAAGATGTGAATAGAATGTGCATCACTCTGCATTATTCATCTCATAATTTGTCGCATGCTATTTTAGTCCATTTGGTAATTTTCTTCGTGAACAACACTTGGAGCACAATAAAGCTCCCTGTCTAGTCCTTAGTGTTACAATTAAAAGCAGCTCTGGCCCCAGATCACTTATAAGAAAGGCTGCATCACCATTATTCTTGCTGAGGAGCAGGCAGACATGAATTGTTTCTCCTGATTCTCAGGTACATGAGTGATGGTTTATTAATCAGCTAGAATAAGATTACTGGAGAAGGCAATGGCACCCCACTCCAGTACCCTTGCCTGGAAAATCCCATGGGCAGATGAGCCTGGTAGGCTGCAGTCCATGGGATCGCTAAGAGTCTGACATGACTGAGCGACTTCACTTTCACTTTGTACTTTCGGGCATTGGAGAAGGAAATGGCAACCCACTTCAGTGTTCTTGCCTGGAGAATCCCAGGGATGGGGGAGCCTGGTGGGCTGCCATTTATGGGGTCACACAGAGTCAGACACGACTGAAGCGACTTAGCAGCAGCAGCAGCAGCAGAATAAGACTACAGGCATATTTCCAAACAAGAGGAGAAAGAGTATACAATATGAAAGAGAAATGTGAAACTTTGATAAATCTTCACCAGATATTCCAGTGCAACCCTTCTCTTCTCATTAACAACTGAACTCTTTCCAAAAGTGGTCTTAAAGCTAAATGTTTGAATATTTAAGCAAAGTTTTTCTTCCATAATTTATGGGTGCACTTATGAAATTTTTAGCATGCAAAATAATTGTAATATCAGATTCAAGCCATTAAGTAAAACTCACATCAACTAACACTTATTGTAGATACCTGCATGCCTGCGTGCTAAGTCGCTTCAGTCATGTCTGACTCTTTGCCTCCCCATCGGCTGTAGCCCACCAGGCTTCTCTGTCCATGGGATTTTCCAGGCAACAATACTGGAGTGGGTTGCCATGCCTGCCTCCACGGGATCATCCAAACCCAAGGATCAAACCTGCCTGTACTATGTCTCCTGCATTGGCAGGCGGGGTCCTTCTTTACCACTAGCACCAAGTGGGATGCCCATTATATTAGATACATAGTCCTAATTAACAAATGTTCCAGAAAACACATTGGCTTAAGACAATACACCTCCATATTCGTACAGCTCCTGTGGGTCAAGAATAAAGAAAGGGCTTCGCTGGCTAGTTATGTATTACTCTGTTTGGGAGGCAACTGGGTAATGGCCTGGGCCGCTGTTACCTGGACACTCAGCTGGGCTGGAGGCGTTGCTTCCAAGTTGGCTCACTCTCTTGGCTTTTGGGGGAGGCCTCAGCACCTGACCACGTGGTCATCTGTGCAGGTTACTCGAGAGACATCTAGCTTTCCTCAGGGCCAGTGACAGCAGACAGGGAGGAGGAAGCTTCCACAGCAGGTATGAGTTTGTCACACTGTCACGTCAGTAATGTGCAATCATGAGAAATGGTCACTAAGCCCTGCACACTCAGTAGAGAGGACTAAGGCTCTAATATTTGGAGAGAGGAGTGTGGAAGGCATTGTGGACTTTCCTAAAACCATCACATATAGAAAAACGTCAGGTGAGCTGAACAGAATATTTTCAGGGGATGCTTTCTTTACTCCTCAACTTCCTCTAAGTTGCCTCTAAACAATCTTCTTTCTAACAGTACACTGTAAGATTTCAGCATACTTAAACCAGTTATTCCATGAAAGAAAACTCTAATGATATAAAACAGTTCAATGACCTTAATGGTAATTCCAAGCATACATTTAAAATGAATTTTCAAAGCATAAGTTCCATTAAAATGAAGGTATTAGCAGTATGAAATAGATTTTAATCTGCATAAGAATTTTAAGAAAAATATTTAATCTTGTTTAAGATGGATTTATGAAAATGGTGCTGTGTGCTTAGTCGCTCAATCATGTACAACTTTTTGTGATCCTTTGGACTATAGCCTACCAGGATCCTCTGTCTGTGGAATTCTCCAGGCAAGGATATTGCAGTGGGTTGCCATTTCCTTCTCCAGGGGAATCTTTCTGACCCACAGATGAAACCATCATCTCCTGTGTCTGCTGCATTGCAGATGGATTCTTCACCACTGAGCCATAGGGAAGCCCTTTGAAAACGGTAGATCAACCCAATTCTATTTATATCACAACAAGGTTATCCCACAAGGCACCTTGTGAAGTTCTTATTGACAACATGAGGAAACTACTTAAATAGTTTATCAATATTCATAGTTTCATTAGATGAGCTGATTATCAGATGCAGGACTTTGCTGTCAGGCCTGTTCCCTTCCTCTTTTGTATGATCAGCTGGTTTAATGCTGCAAAGGAGATGCATCTGGAATGATACACAGGTGCTGAAAGTGAACCTATATTAGGACAAATTCATCACTCAGAACGACTCCCATGTGTGAGGTTGGACCTAATAACATTACCTTTAAAATTAAAATTTAAAAATTATAAGATCCTGGGCCTGGATCTTTGGAGTAAGTTACAGAGGTACAGAAAGACTAGAAACACTTTAAAACTGAGTGAATACTTTTTATCAATTTTGAGATCAATCTGAGCCAACATTATGATGGACAGCCAAGCCTGCTCATGAGACCTGAACCTGTGTTGGTAGGAGTGTAAGAGAAGAAAGAGGCTGCTCTGAGTCCTGACAAAGTCAATGCCATTCCAACTATAGTGGACTCTTATATGTGCTTCAATAAATGATCTGGTTAGAGAGACAAAGACAGATTCACATGTGTCCAAATAAAAGAGAGGAGGAAAATAGCTCACGCCAGTGATAGTAATGATGCTTACTTAATTATGCCCTCTTTGTGTACCTTTTGGAAGTGAGTGTCAGAGGATTATTTTGCTGTATTCATATTCTATGATGCCTCAAAATGATAAATGTACTAGTTCTGAAATCAGATCATCAGAACTCAGATCTCTCCTCTACAATGTAATGACAAGATTAATTGAGTTCTTTTCACTTGGTTCTTGCAAATACAAAGACTCAAACTTGCCCAACATAGAATTATTGAAAGATACACATATCTTAACATACATGGTGAAATTTGTAAAATTCAAGGCTGAAGAGACAATGTTCTAATCTCCGAAAAGTAGTGGACAGAAACCTAAACTTAAGAGGAATCAAACTATGTAAGCATTTCAAACTTAAAAATGCAGATAAGCTTCCAAAGAGTGGGGGAAATCTATCGGTGATGAGAGATGCAGACTATAGGCCATGAGAGGGTATAATTGACAAGTCTTTGTTAAAGAAATGGATTAAGATATGCAAAGAATCAAATTTTATAATTCACATAGCAAGCATATACATGAAAATTACTCAATATATGCTAATAACAATAAAATGTAATTATGTTATACCTCATTTAAAATATTTGTAAGAAATACTGAAAAATACATCATTCTCCAATTAAAATTAGACCATAAGTGACAAGGGTTTCCCTTCATCTTAACCATTTAAATATTAAGAATTATTCATTGTTCACTTTTCTGATTAGACAAGCAAGGGAAAAGATATCTTAATGTCTAGTTTGATGGATAAATAAGAATGTTACTCTGTGTGATCTGATCAATGAAAAATTGTTGCGGTTCTCTCTATATATCACATATTTCCAATAAACAGAAAAGTAAACTAATGAATGATAATTGTAAAAAAATCTGTTTGATGCCTACATTGACTTGGTATGAAAATAAATGTCAGGGTTCTGGTTTCTGATGAGAATGGAGAAGAAAGAAAAAGAAAGCAGATGAGCCACAAGATAAAATCTGTACTTTCATCTCTTAAGATGCTAATGTAGTCAACCAAGGTTGGGACTTCTGTACTTAAGGATAATTTATTTAATAGGTCTGTAATAGTTTCCTACCAAGAGAATCCACATACACATTTTACATAATATGACCCACAAGACATACTTTGATCTTCATTAGCAAGGAGTTCCTTATACACTTCAATGATCTGAATTTTCTATAACTTTTTTTCCCTAGAAAGCATAATGCAATGAGTGTAATTAACTGAACAAGGATATAATTCATAGATGAAATATTAATTCAAATTGTATACTGAGGTAAAATATTATTTCTGCTTTTTTTATTCCAAGGGAAACCTTGTGATTATCCAGTAATCAAACATGGATGGCTATATTATTCATACAGAGGATACTTTCCAGCATATGTAAATCAACAGTTTCTCTATTACTGTGATCGGTATTTTGTGCCTCCTTCAGAACGTTCCTGGGACCACCTGACTTGCACAGCACAAGGATGGTTTCCAGAAGAACCATGCCTCAGTAAGTAAACCTCTTTAAGTTTATATGCATAATCTTTGAAAGAGTGAAGAGACAAAAGTTGACAAGTGAGTACAGTTAAGTATTATGTAACAACAGTAAGGCCAAGGGATGAGTTCTATGAGCAAAAAATCCAATAGAACTTCCCTTTACTAGAGGCTTTTCATGTAAATCCTGTGAGAGATACAGAGACTTTACAAGAATATCTGCATCATTTATACATATTTTAGTCATAAAACTAAAGGCAAATAATATGGAATGTTATTGTTTTCATTTTCCACAAATGTGGTAGTAGCTTCCATTTTTATTGTTACATGTTTTATTTGAATACTAATGCATTCTTAAGTAAATTCTATAATCTTTAATGTACTATTTTCCCAAATTTATGTTGTTCTTCTTTCATATGAATTTTATGATCCTAAGGACAATGTATTTTCAATTATTTGGAAAATGGATATAACCCACATCGTGAAGAAAAATATTTACAGGGTAAAACTGTAAAAGTTCGCTGCTATGAAGGCTACAGTCTTCAAAATGATCAGAACACAATGACCTGCACAGAGAGTGGCTGGTCTCCTCCTCCCAGATGCATCCGTGTCAGTGAGTAAACTGGGCTGAGATCCCAGTGTGTTCATAATTTTCTAAGACTCAGCTGTATTATCCACTCAAAAAGTTTATATGAAATTCTTGTTTTGCCAACGGACCTATTTTATTGTTTACAAGTGTCTATGAGTGTACCTATAGACGTCTTGATAAGTATGTAACAAAATCTGCTGCTGCTAAGTCGCTTCAGTTGTGTCCGACTCTGTGCGACCCCAGAGACGGAAGCCCACCAGGCTCCCCCCATCCCTGGGATTCTCCAGGCAAGAACACTGGAGTGGATTGCCATTTCCTTCTCCAATGCATGAAAATGAAAAGTGAAAGTGAAGTTGCTCAGTCATGTCCGACTCTTCGTGACCCCATGGACTGCAGCCTACCAGGCTCCTCCACCCATGGGATTTTCCAGGCAAGAGTACTGGAGTGGGGTGCCATTGCCTTCTCCATATAACAAAATACATGTACCTAGTGATAGACATTAGTCAAGAAAATAGGAAAAGATCCACAAAGAAGAAACCTGTAATAACAGAGTGAGGTCAGAAAGATGTCAGGAGTCTCACTGTCTCTCCTGATATAAATACAGACTTTGACCATCATTTGTGGATAAGAGGATCTTTGCGGGTGTCCAGGAGTCTAGCAGAGACACGACAGCATGCTGCTAGAGCACAAAGATTGAAGACTGGATTTCTCACTGAAGGTTAGAGCAGTAGCCTTGTTTTGCCCCTGAGGTGGCACTGCTTAGTGCCAAGACAGACCCCTCAGCACAGGATTTTACCTGTGGGGAAAATAAAAGCGTGTGAGCAAGTGCTGTGTCCTCATCTTCCAGCCCTCTTCTCTCTCCCCTTATCCAGGCCACTGGGGTCACCTACATGGCTGGGATGGGGAGAGGCCAGGAGCACAGCATCCAGGGCTAGAATTCTTCAAGGAACATGGGTTCTACTGACCACGTGGAGACCCCACCAGGGAGCCCCAAACCATTGCAGACACGGTGCTTGTGGTTCTGCTCACCCCTGGGCCCCTCATCTCATCTCCATCCCCTCCCCAGGGCCAGCTCCCTGTGTAGGCCCCCATGGTGGCACGTAGACCTTTGCAGATGGCCTGTGGGACATCTAGAAGCCAACCTGTCCCCGTGGGTCTGTGAGAAAGCACATGAATGTGAGCATTTGGCATTGCCCCAGGGAAGCAGCCAGGAAACTGTCAGCACAGAGACTGTGCTGCGTGGATAGAAGCATATGAGCTTCAGAATTCTTTCCTAGGAGGAGTTGAGTACATGGGACAGGTGTCTCCTTTAAAAATGTCTGAAAAGTCTCAAAATCCCTAGCAATGTGACAGTGTACTTCCCTCCCCAGGTCAGTCTGTAAAGACTGGAGGGAGTGACTGCTTCTTTAAATGCAAACACAGCAACTTGAGACTTCAATGGACATAGACATCAAAGGACTAAAATGTTAACAGAGAAATACAATAGTTTTTCAGTTACTGACCCCAAATAATAGATATGGACGATTTGTCTGAGAAGTAATTCAAATAATTGCTTAAGAATTTCATTGAGGTAGAAGAGAACAGTGGAGAAGGAAATGGCAACCCACTCCAGTATTCTTGCCTGGGAAATCCCATGGACAGAGGAGCCTGGAGGGCTATAGTCCATTGAGTCTCAAAGAGTCAGACACAACTGTAGTGACTTAGCATGCAAACATGCAATCTTTTATATTCAGAGTAATTATTGATAGATAAGGATGTATTAATATTATCTTTTTTATTTTACAGGATGTTTTATAGTTTCCTAATTCTTTCCTTCCTCTGATGGCTTGCCTCTTTGAATTCATGATTTTTGTAGTAGTAGGAGGCATTTAATAAACTTTTCTTTACCATTTGTGAATCTAGTATGGATTCTTGCTTCGTTTACCTTGAGATTTACGTAAAATTCCTTACAGAGAGAGCACTGTATTTTATGCTGATAATATATGAACATCATCCACATATTAAATCTCCTTCCTTTTACCCTTCACCATTTTATCTTTTTGATATCATGATTTACCTCTTTTTATAATGTGTACTTAATTAAAAAATAATTGTAGATATAGTAATTTTTATATTCCTGTACTTTAACTCTTAAATAGCTGTGTTTAACATTCCATCTCAAGGTACTGCAGTGTTCTGAATGTGAGTGTGCACTTAAATTTACCAGTGTACTAGGTATTTTCATGGAATGAATTAGCATTCTTTTATTTCAGCTTCAATAATTCCTTTTAGTGTTTCAGTAAGGAAGGTCTGTGTGCCTGCTCAGTTACCTCAGCTGCGTCTGACTCTTTGCGACCCTGTGGGCAGCAGCCCGCCAGGCTCGTCCCTCCATGGGGTTCTCCAGGCAAGAATACTGGAGTGGGTTGCCATGCCCTCCTCAAGGAAGGTCTAGTTGTGTTCTCTTTCCTTAGTATTTGTTGGCCTGGTGAAATCTTTATATTCTTTTCTTTTCTGAATGATATTTTCAAGTATTCTTCTTTGGTAGTTTTTTCTTTCAACACTTGGAATATATCATCCCACTTTCTCCTGGCCTAGTAGGTTTCTGCTGAGAGATTTGCTAAGATCCAAATGAAGGCTTCTTAGTAAATTTCAAGGTTTTTGTTTTGTTAGCTTGTTTGTTTTTTCTTCATGCTGCTTGAAGGCTTCTCTAGTTTTCTTTGATTTTTGCAATTTTATTATAAATGTGTGTTGTAGAGGATTTTTTAAGTTGATTTGGTTTGGTCACCTGTAAGCTTCCTGAACTTAGATATTCAAATAGCATCCTTGATTTGGGAAGTTCTCAGACATTACTCCTTAAATATGTTTTCTGCCTCCTCTCCTTTTCTCCTCCTGGAACTTCAGTAATTTGCAAATCGGTTCTGTTTTCAATGTTGCATAGATCATGTAGCCTTTCTTTGTTCTTTTTCATTCTTTTTTTTTTAATTTAATTTTGTTTTTAATCTCCCTAGACAGGGTAACTTTGATATATCATCTATCTCACAGATTCTTCTACCTTTTTGACTCTGTGGTTGATGCTGTTTAATGAATTTTTTCATTCCATCCTTGGAACCTTCAGCACCAGAGTTTCTGTTTTTTTTATGATTTGTATATTTTTATTAAACTGCTTTTTGTCCATTGTTTATTGTTTTCCTGCTTTTGTTCAAGTATCTTACTGTATTTTCTATAGCACACCGAGTTATTTAAAATGGCTATTTTGAATTCTTCACTGAATAAATCACACATTGCCAATTGGATGTGAATACTGAAGATTTTTATACTTTGTTTTATACATGTTGTTCATGTTCCTTAAAGTTTTGTGGTGCTGTTTTTCCAATTAAAGTTCCAGTCTCCTTTGGGTGAGAGACAACTTCCTTCAACCCTGCTAGAGACTCCACAGCTATTTTGGATCTTCTGTAGTTGACCTGCTGACACTTCTCATCCCTGTTTTGTCAGAATTCCTGTGCTTGTATGTCTTGTCTAGATACATTAGGGCACAAGAAATGGTACTGACAGCCTGTCCTTTGTTTCCCCCAAAGTAGCACTACAGCTTTTTTTAATTTTTTTTTTTTACTTAAAAAAATTTTATTTTAAATGAGGCTAATTACTTTACAATATTGTAGTGGTTTTTGCCATACAGTGACATGAATCAGCCATGGGCGTACATGTGTTCCCCATCCTGAACCCCCCCTACCACCTCTCTCCCAATCCCATCCCTCAGGGTTATTGCAGTGCACCATCCCTGAGCACCCTGTCTCATGCATCAAACCTGGACTGGCAATCCGCTTCACATATGACAATATATATGTTTCAGTGCTACTAATCTTGTGTTCTTGTTCTGGGCCACAGACTTAAGCCAAATTTATGTGCGAGCTCACTGGTGGTCTGTCAAAGGTTGCTCTTCCCTCTGGGTCAGTTGTAACCACAGGGATCTGGCCACAGGGTGGTAGGATGTGTGAATGAAGCAGACAGAGGTCCACTTGTCAATACCTGGAGTTTCACAGAAGGACTTAGATCCATGCATGAATTTTTAAGATAGGTTTTCCAGGACTGCTAGAGTGCAGCTGAGAGGGAATTGAGATAGTTCATGAGCCACTGTAGGCATCACAGTCAAGACAGAGATCTGTCTGCCTTTTACCTCATGCATGCATGAGCAAGCCTCCTCCTGGGTCCATTGGCATATTGAATTTCAGGGGTGGGTGGTTGTTTATTTTATATTTATTTATTTTTAATGGAAGTATACTTACTTTACAGTATTATGTTGGGTTCTACCAAACATCAACAAGAATCAGCCATAGATTTACCCATGTCCCCTCCCACATGAACATCCCTCCCATTTCCCTGCCCATCCCACCCTTCTAGGTTGTTACTGAGCTCTGGATTGAATTCCTTGAGTCGTACAGCAAATTCCCATTGGCTATTTTACATATGGTAGTTTAACTTTGCATGCTAACCCTCTCCGTACATGCCACCCTCTACTTCCTCCTTCCCAGCCGTGTCCATCAGTCTGTTCTCAGTGTCTGTGTCTCTATTGCTGCTGTGCAAATAGGCTTATCAGTACAATATCTCTAGATTCCATGTATATGTGTTAGTATACGATATTTTTTTTTGATATTTGTTTTTCTCTTTCTGACTTACTTCACTCTGTATACTAGGCTGTATGTTCATCCACCTCTTTAGGACTGACTCCAGTGCATTCCTTTTTATGACCGAGTAATATTCCACTGTATATATGTAGCGGAGCTTCTTTAGCTATTAATCTGTGGACATCTATGTTGCTTCCATGTCCTAGCTGTTGTAGATGGAACTTCAGGGAACATTGGGGTACATGTGTCTTTTTCAATTTTGGTTCCCTCAGGGTATATACCTAGGAGTGGGGTTGGTGGGTCATATAGTGGTTTTACTCCTGGCTTTGTAAGTACTCTCCATACTGTTCTTTATAGTGACTGTATCAATTTACATTCCCACTAACAGTGCAAGAGGGTTCCCTTTTCTTCACACCTTCTCCAGCATTTATTGTTTGTAGACTTTTTAATGATGGTCATCCTGACTGGTGTGAAGTGATGTCTCATTGTAGTTTTGACTTGTGTTTCTCTAATAGTGATATTGAGAATATATTCATGCGTTTATTAGCCATTTTAGGTCTTTAGACAAATGTCCGTTTAGGTCTTTTCCCCACTTTTTGATTGGGTTGTTTGTTTTTCTGGTATTGATTTGTATGAGCTGCTTGTATGTTTTGGAAATTAATCCTTTGTCAGTTGTTTCATTTGGTATTTTTCTTTTCCCATTCTGAGCATTGTCTTTTCACCTTATTCATAGTTTCCTTTGCTGTGGAGAAGCTTTTAAGTTTAATTACGTCCCACTTGATTATCTTTGTTTTTATTCCATTACTCTAGGAGGTGGGTCATAGAGGATCTTGCTGTGATTTATGACAAAGGGTGTTCTGCCTGTGTTTTCCATCCATTTTGAGTTTATCTTTGTGTATGGTGTTAGAAAGTAGTCTAATTTCATTCATTTCCATGTAGCTGTCAAAGTTTTCCCAGCAGCACTTATGAAAGACCCTTTTGCCTCTTTTGTCAAACATAAGTTATTCGTAGGTGTATGGGTTAATCTCTGGACTTTCTATCTTGTTCTATTGGTCTGTATTTCTGTTTTTCTGCCAGTACCATACTGTCTGGATACCTATAGCTTTGTAGTCAGTCTGAAGTCAGGAAGGCTGATTTCTCTAGCTCTATCTTTCTCAAGATTGCTTTGGCTATTCAGGTCTTTTGTGTTTCCATATGAATTATGACTTTTTGTTCTAGTTCTGTGAAAAATAGCATTGGTATTTTGATACAGATTGCATTGAATCTTCCGATTATATTTGGTAGTATAGTCCTTTTCATAATGTTGATTCTTCTAACCCAGGAACATGGAATATCTCTCCATCTCTTTATGTTGTCTTTGATTTCTTTCCTCAATGTCTTGTACATTTCTGTATATAGCTCTTTTGTCTCCTTAGGTTTTTTTCCCTAGACATTTTATTCTTTTTGTTGCAATGGTAAATGGTATTGATACCTTAATTTCTCTAGCTGATGTTTCATTGTTAGTACAGAGGAATGCAAGTGATTTCTGTGTATTCATTTTGTATGCTGCCAGTTTGCTAAATTCACTGATTACCTCTAGCACTTTTCTGAATATATCTTTAGGATTTTCTATGTATAGTATCGTCTGTCTGCAAACAATGAGAGTTTTGCTTCTTCTTTTCCAATCTGGATTCCTTTTATTTCTTTTTCTTCTGTGATTGCTGTTGCAAGGGCTTCCAAACAATGTTGACTAATAGTGGTGAGAATGGGCACCCTTGTCTTTTCCTAATCTCAGAGGGAATGCTTTCAGTTTTTCACCTTTGAGAATAATGTTTGTTCTGGGTTTCTCATATATGGCCTTTATTATGCTGAGGTAGGTTCCTTCTTTGCTCATGTTTTGAAGAGTATTTATCATAAATGGGTACTGAAATTTTTCAAAAGCTTTTTCTGCCTCTATTGAGATGGCCATATGGTTTTATCTTGCAATTTGTTAATATGGTATATCACATTGATGGATATACACAAGTATATTGAAGAATGCTTGCATCCTTGGAATTAACCCAGCTTGATCATAGTGTGCTATCTTTTTAATGTATTTTTGAATTCTGTTTGCTAGAGTTTTGCTGAGGATTTTTCCATCTATTTTCATCAATGATATTGGCCTGTAACTTTCTTTTTCGTGTTATCTTTGTCTGGTTTTGGTATTAGGGTGATGATGGCTTGTAGAATGAGTATGGAAGCGATCCTTCCTCTGCAGTTTTTTAAAAGAGTTTGATAAATATGGGCATTAGCTCTTCTCTAAATGTTTGAGAGAATTCACCTGTGAAACTATCTGGCCCTGTGCTTCAATTTTCTGGGAGTTTTTAAAATCACATTTTCAATTTCAGTGCATGTAATTGGCTTGTTCATAATTTCTATTTCTTCCTGGTTCAGTCTTGGTAGATTGAACTTTTCTAAGAATAGATGTTGTTCATTTTATTGGCATATAGTTGCTTATAGTAACCCCTTATGATCCTTTGTATTTCTGTGTTGTCTGTTACCCTCTCCTTTCTCATTCCTAATTTTGTGGATTTGATTTTTCTCCCTTTTTTTTCTTGATGGATTTGACTAAATGACAATTTTGTTTATCTTATCAAAGAAGCACCTTTTAGTTTTATTAATCTTTACTATTGTTCCTTCATTTCTTTTTCACTTATTCCTGATCTGATCTGTAGGATTTCTTTCCTTCTACTAACTTTTTTTTTAATGTCCTTCTTTATCCAGTTGTTTTAGGTGTAAAGTTAGGAGGTCTATTTGATTTTTTTTTTTTTTTTGCTAAACTTCCCTCTTAGAACTGTTTTGTTGCACTCCATAGTTTTTGAGTTGTCATGTTTTCATTGTCATTTGTTTCAAGAATTCTTTGATTTCCCTTTTGATTTCTTCACTTACCTGTTCATTATGAAAAAGCATATTGTTTAATCTCCAAGTGTTTGTGTTTTTTACTGTAATTGATATCTAGTCTCATAGTATTGTGGTCAGAAAAAATGCTTCATAGAATTTCAATGTTTAATCATTTACTGAGGTTTAATTATTGGCTCAAATATAGTCTATCCTCTTTTTCTTGGGTGTTCATTCTATGAGGTCGTGTAGGTCTTCATAAAACCGTTCCACTTCAGCTTCTTCAGAGTTCCTGGTTGGGGCATAGACTTGGATTACCGTGATATTGAATGGTTTGCCTTGGAAATGAACAGAGATCATTCTGTCATTTTTGAGATTGCATCCAAGTACTGCACTTTGGTTAACCATTTGGTTAACTCTTTTGTTAACCATGTTGGCTACTCCATTTCTTCTAAGGGATTCCTGCCCACAGTAGTAGATATAATGGTCATCTGAGTTAAATTCATCCAATCCAGTCCATTTTAGTTCGCTGGTTCCTAGAATGTAGATGTTCACTCTTGTCATCTCCTGTTTGACCACTTCCAATTTGCCTTGATTCATGGACCTGACATTCCAGATTCCTATGTAATATTGCTCCTTTACAGTGGAGATGATGGAATTCCAGTTGAGCTATTTCAAATCCTGAAAGATGATGCTGTGAAGTGCTGCACTCAATATGCCAGCAAATCTGCAAAACTCAGCAGTGGCCACAGGACTGGAAAAGGTCAGTTTTCATTCCAATTCCAAAGAAAGGCAATGCCAAAAAACGCTCAGACTACCACACAATTGCACTCATCTCACATGCTAGTAAAGTAATGCTCAAAATTATCCAAGCCAGGCTTCAGTAATATGTGAACCGTGAACTTCCAGATGTTCAAGCTGGTTTTAAAAAGGCAGAGGAACCAGAGATCAAATTGCCAACATGCGCTGGATCATGGAGAAAGCAAGAGAGTTCCAGAAAAACATCTATTTCCGCTTTATAGACTATGCCAAAGCCTTTGATTGTGAGGATCACAATAAATTGTGGAAAATTCTGAAAGAGATAGGAATACCAGACTACCTGACCTTCCTCTTGAGAAACCTATATGCAGGTCAGAAAGCAAAAGTTAGAACTGGACATGGAACAACAGACTGTTTCCAAATAAGAAAAGGAGTACATCAAGGCTGTATATTGTCACGCTGCTTATTAAACTTCTATGAAGTGTACATCATGAGAAACGCTGGGCTGGAAGAAGCACATCTAGAATTAAGATTCCCAGGAGAAATATCAATTACCTCAGATATGCAGATGACACCACCCCTTATGGCAGAAAGTGAAGAGGAACTCAAAAGCCTCTTGATGAAAGTGAAAGAGGAGAGTGAAAAATTTGGCTTAAAGCTCAACATTCAGAAAACGAAGATCATGGCATCTGGTCCTGTCACTTCATGAGAAATAGATGGGGAAACTGTGGAAACAGTGTCAGACTTTACTTTTGGGGGCTCCAAAATCACTGCAGATGGTGACTGCAGCCATGAAATTAAAAGACACTTACTCCTTGGAAGGAAAGTTATGGCCTACCTAGGTAGCATATTCAAAACCAGAAACATTACTTTGCCAACAAAGGTCTGTCAAGTCAAGGCTATGATTTTTCCAGTGGTCATGTATGAATGTGAGAGTTGGACTGTGAAGAAGTCTGAGCGCTGAAGAATTGATGCTTTTGAACTGTGGTGTTGGAGAAGACTCTTCAGAGTCCCTTGGACTACAAGGAGATCCAACCAGTTCACTCTGAAGGAGATCAACCCTGGGATTTCTTTGGAAGGAATGATGCTAAAGCTGAAACTTCAGTACTTTGGCCACCTCATGTGAAGAGTTGACTCATTGGAAAAGACTCTGATGCTGGGAAGGATTGGGTTGAGGAGGAGAAGGGTACGACAGAGAATGAGATGGCTGGATGGCATCACCTACTCGATGGACGTGACTTTGAGTGAACTCTGGTAGATGGTGATGGACAGGGAGGCCTGGCATGCTGCAGTGCATGGGGTTGCAAAGAGTCGGACATGACTGAGCGACTGATCTGATCTGATAGTCTATCCTGGAAAATTTTCCAAGCACACTTGAGAAGAAAGTGTCTTCTTTTGAATTTGTGTGGAAAATACTGAAGATATCAATTAGGTCCCTTTGGTCTAATGTTTCATTCAAGGTTTGTGTTTGCTTATTAATTTTCTATTTTGATGATCTGCCCATTGGTATAACTGGGGTGTTAACATCCCTTACCATTATTGTGTTTCTGTCAGTTTCCCTTTTTATGTTTGTTAGTATTTGACTCATGTACTGAGGTGCTTCTATGCTGGGTGCATAGATGTTTAGAATTTTGTCTTCTTTTGGGATTGATTCCTTGATCATTATGTAATGTCCCGTCTTTATCTTGTATAATATTCTTTATTTTAAAGTCAGTTTGGTCAGAAGTTAGAATTGCCTCTCCAACTTCCTTTTCATTTCCATGTGCATGGTATATATTTTCCATCCTTTTACTTTCAGTCTGTATGTGTCTCTAGGTCTGAAGCGGGTCTCTTGTAGACAGCCTATATATGGGTCTTGTTTTCTATCCATTCAGCCAATCTGTGTCTTTTAGTTGGAGAGTTTAATCCATTTACATTTAAAGTAATTATTTATATATTACTATTAGCATTTTACTATTATAATCTAATGCTGCATGTTCCTACAGCATTTTTTAAATTAATTAATTTATTTTAATTGGAGGCTAATTAATTTACAATATTGTAGCGATTTTTGCCATATGTTGACATGAATCAGCCAAGAGTGTACATGTGTCTCCCATCCTGAAGCCACCTCCCACCTCCCTCCCCATCCCATCCCTCAAAGTCATCCCAGTGCACTGGCCCTGAGGCCCTTGTCTCATGCATCGAACCAGGACTGGCAATCTATTTCACATATTATAATATACGTTTCAATGCTATTCTCTTAAATCATCCCACCCTTGCCTTCTCCCACAGAGTTCAAAAGTCTGTGGTTTACCTCCTATCTCTTTTGCTGTCTCACATTTAGGGTCATCATTAACATCTTTCTAAATTCTATACATATGCCTTAATATACTGTACTGGTGTTTTCTTTCTGACTTACTTCACTCTGTACAATAGGCTCCATTTTCATCCACCTCATTAGAACTGATTCAAATGCATTTTTTAATCACTGAGTAGTATTCCATTGTGTATACATACCACAGCTTTCTTATCCATTAATTTGCCAATGGACATCTGTGTTGCTTTCATGTCTTAGCTATTGTAAACAGTGCTACGATGAACAATGGGGTACACGTGTCCCTTTCAATTATGGATTCTTCAGTGTGTATGCCCGGAAGTGGGATTGCTGGATCATATGGCAGTTCTATTTCCAGTTTCTTAAGGAATCTCCACACTCTTCTCCATAGTGGCTGTACTAGTTTACATTCCCACAAGCAGTGTAAGAAGGTTCCCTTTTCTCCATACTCTCCAGCATTTATTGTTTGTAGACTTTTTGATGGCAGCCTTTCTGACCAGCATGAGATGGTTCCTCATTGTGATTTTAATTTGCATTTCTCTGATAATGAGTAGTGTTGAACATCTTTTCATGTGTCTGTTAGCCATCTGTATGTCTTTTTGGAGAAACGTCTGTTAGTTCCTTGACCCATTTTTTGATTGGGTCATTTGTTTTTCTGTAAATTGATCTGCATGAGCTGCTTGTATAGTTTGGAGAGTATTCCTTGTCAGTTGCTTCATGTGCTATTATTTTCTCCCATTCTGAAGGCTATCTTTTCAACTTACTTAAAGTTTCCTTCATTGTGCAAAAGCTTTTAAGTTTAATTAGGTCCCATTTGTTTATTTTTGCTTCTATTTCCATTACTCTGGGAGGTGGGTCATAGGGGATCTTGCTATGATTTATGTCAGAGTGTGTTTTGCCCATGTTTTCCTCTAGGAGTTTTATAGTTTCTGGTCTTACATTTAGATCTTTAATCCATTTTGAATTTATTTTTCTGTATGGTATTAGAAACTGTTCTAGTTTCATTCTTTTACAAGTGGTTGACCAGTTTTCCCAGCACCACTTGTTAAAGAGATTGTCTTCTCTCCATTGTATATTCTTGCCTCCTTTGTCAAAGATAAGGTTTCCATAGATGCATGGGTTTATCTCTGGGCTCTCTATCTTGTTCCATTGATCTATGTTTTTGGCATTGTGCCAGTACTATGCTGTCTTATGGACTGTAGCTTTGTAATATAGTCTAAAGTCAGGTAGGTTGATTCCTCCAGTTCCATTCTTCTTTCTCAAAATTGCTTTGGCTCTTCGAGATTTTTTTGTATTTCCATACTAAATTGTGAATTTATTTATTCTACTTCTCTGAAAAATGCCATTAGTAGCTTGATAGGAATTGCTTTGAATCTATAGATTGCTTTTTGTAGTATACTCATTTTCACTATATTGATACTTTTGATCCATGAACAGGGTATATTTCTATATTGATTTGTGTTCTTTGAGTTTTTCCATCAATGTTTTATAGTTTTCTATATATATGTCTTTTGTTTCTTTAGGAAGATTTATTCCCAACTATTTTATTGTTTTCATTGCACTGGTGAATGGAATTGTTTCCTTAATGTCTCTTTCTGTTTTCTCATTGTTAGTGTATAGGAATGCAAGGGATTTCTGTGTGTTAATTTTATATCCTGCAACTTCACTATATTTATTGATTAGCTCTAGTAATTTTCCAGTAGTGTCTTTAGGGTTTTCTATGTAGAGGATCATGTCATCTGCAAATAGTGAGAGGTTTACTACTTTTTCCCAATCTGGATTCCATTTATTTCTGTTTTCTCCGCTGATTTCTATGGCTAAAACTTCCAAAATTATGTTGAATAGTGGTAGTGAGAATGGGCACCTTTCTCTTGTTCCTGACTTTAGGGAAAATACTTTCAAGTTTTCACCTTCGAGGGTAATGTTTGCTGTGGGTTTATCATATATGGCCTTTATCATTCTGAGTTATGTTCCTTCTATGCATGCTTTCTGGAGGGTTTTTATCATAAATGGATGTTGAATTTTGTCAAAAGCTTTCTCTGCATATATTGAGAGAATCATATGGTTTTTATCTTTTAATTTGTTAATATTGTGTATCACATTGATTGATTTGTGAATATTGAAGAATCCTTGCATCCCTGGGATAAAGCCCACTTGGTCATGATGTATGATTTTTTTAATATGTTGTTGGATTTTATTTCCTAGAATTTTTTTAAGGATTTTTGCATCTATGTTTTTCAGTGATATTGGTCTGTAGTTTTCGTTTTTTGTGGCATCTTTGTCTGGTTTTGGTATTAGGACAATGGTGGCCTCAAAGAATGAGTTTGGCAATTTACCTTTATCTACAATTTCCTGGAATAATTTGATTAGGATACGTGTTAGGTCTCTAAATTTTTGGTAGAATTCGGCTGGGAAGCCATCTGGTCTTGGGCTTTTGTTTACTGGAAGATTACTGATTACAGTTTCATTTCTGTGCATGTGATGTGTCTGTTAAGATTTTATCTTTCTTCCTGGTTCAGTTTTGGAAGGTCAGACTTTTTTAAGAATTCATCCATGTCTTCCAAGTGGTCCATTTTATTGTCATAAAATTGCTGATAGTAATCTCTTATGATCCTTTGTATTTCTGTGTTGTCTGTTGTGATTTCTCAATTTTCATTTCTAATTCTTTTGATTTGATTTTTCTCCCTTTGTTTCTTAATGAGTCTGGCTAATGGTTTTTCTATTTTATTTATCTTCTCAAAGAACCAGCTTTTAGTTATGTTGATTTTTGCTATAGTCTCCTTTGTTTATTTTTCAATTACTTCTGCCCTAATTTTTATGAGTTCTTTCCTTCTACTAACCCTAGGGTTCTTCATTTCTTTTTCTAGTTGCTTTAGGTGTACAGTTAGGTTATTTATTTGATTTTTCTCTTGTTTCTTGAGGTAAGCTTGTAATGCTATGAATCTTCCCGTTAGCACTGCTTTTACTGAATCCCTTAGGTTTTGTGTTGCTGTGTTTTCATTTTCATTCATTTCTATGGATATTTTGGTTTCATTTTTAATTTCTTCTGTGATTTGTTGGTTATTCAGAAGCATGTTGTTTAGACTCCATATATTTGTATTTTTAATAGTTTTTTTTTTTTTTCCCTGTAGTTGACATCTAATCTTACTGCATTGGGATTAGAAAAGAGGCTTGGAATGATTTCAATTTTTTGAATTTACTAAGGCTAGATTTAGCCCAGTATGTGATCTATCCTGTAGAAGGTTCCATGTGCTAATGAGAAAAAGGTGAAATGCATTGTTTGGGGGTGAAATATCATATAGATATTCATTATGTCTATCTAGTCCACTGTATCATTTATAATTTGTGTTTCCTTGCTAATTTTCTTTTTAGTTGATCTATCCATATTTCTTAGTGGGATATTAAAGTCTCCCACTATTATTGTGTTACTGTTAATTTCCCCTTTCACACTTGTTAGCATTTGCCTTAGATATTGTGGTGTGCTTCTGTTGGGTGCATATATATTTATAATTGTTATATCTTCTTCTTGGATTGATCCTTTGATCATTATTTAGTGTCTTTCTTTGTAATTTTTTATGGCCTTTATTTCAAAGTCTATTTTGTCTGATATGAGTATTGCTCCTCCTGCTTTTTTTGGTCTGCATTTGCTTGAAATATATTTTTCCAACCTTCTACTTTCAGTCTTTGTGTGTCCCATGTTTTGAGGTGGGTCCCTTGTAGGCAGCATATATAGGGGTCTTGTTTTTGTATCATTCCGCCAGTCTTTGTTCTTTGGTTGGGGCATTCAACCCATTTACATTTTCGGGTAATTATTGTTAAGTATGATTCCATTGCTATTTATTTTGCTATTTTGGATTCAAGTTAATAAACCTTAATAGCTTCCCTTGTAGCTCAATTGGTAAATAATCTGGCTGCAATGCAGGAGACCCGGGTTCGATCCCTTGTTTGGGAAGATCCCCTGGAGATGGACATGGCAAACTACTCCAGTATCCTTACCTGGAAAATCTCATGGACACAGAAGCCTGGTGGGCTGCCATTCTTGGGGTCACAAAGAGTCGAGCATGACTGAGTGACTAACACTTACTTACTTATAAACCTTTTCTTTGTTACCTGTCTAGAGAAGTTCCTCTATCATTTGTTGAAGTGCTGGTTTGGTGGTGATGAATTCTCTCAGCTTTTGTTTGTCTATAAAGCTTTTCTTTTCTCCTTCATATCTGAATGAGGTCCTTACCGGGTATAGTAATGTGGGTTGTAGGCTTTTCTCTTTCACCACTAAAAGTATGTCCTGCCAATCCCTTCTGGCCTGAAGAGTTTCTGTAGAAAGATCGGCTGTTATCCTTATGGGAATCCCCTTGTGTGTTATTTGTTGGTTTTCCCTTGCTGCTTTTAATATTTTCTCTTCGTGTTTGATCTTGGTTAATTTGATTAATATGTGTCTTGGGGTGTTTCACCTTGGGTTTATCCTGTTTTGGAGCCTTTGGCTTTCTTGGACTTGGGTGGCTATTTCCTTCCATATTTTGAGGACGTTTTCAACTATTATCTCCTCAAGTATTTTCTCATGGCCTTTCTTTTTGTCTTCTGGGACCCCTATGATTCAAATGTTGGGACATTTAACATTGTCCCAGAGGTCTCTGATGTTGTCCTCATTTTTTTAAAATTCTTTTTTTCTTTTTTCCTCTCTGCTTCATTTATTTCCACCATTCTATCTTCTACCTCACTTATCCTATCCTCTGCTTCAGTTATTCTACTGTTGGTTCCCACCAGAGTTCTTTTGATCTTATTTATTGAGTATTCATTATTGATTGATTCTTTTTTATCTCTTCTAGGTCCGTGTTAAACATTCTTGCATCTTCTCAATCCTCGTTTCTAGTCTATTTATCTGTAACTTCATTTTGTTTTCAAGATTTTGGATCATCTTTACTGTCATTATTCTGAATTCTTTTTGAGGTAGACTCACTATCTCTTCCTCTTGTGTTTGGTTTGTTGGGGATTTATCCTGTTCCTTTACCTTCTGAATATTTCTCTGCCTTTTCATTTTATTTAGATTGTTCTGTTTGGGGTGGCCTTTCTGTATGCTGGAAGTTTGTGGTTCCTCTTTATTGTTGACTAAAAATAAAGGAAGGTTGCTCCCTGGGGGTGTGGTTGGACGTTTGGCTTGTCAAGGTTTCCTGGTTATGGAAGCTTGAGTCCATGTTCGGGTGGGTGGAGCTGAATCTCTTCTCTCTGAGTGCCATGAAGTGCCCAGTAGTGAGTTTTGAGGTGTCTGTTGGTTTGGTGTGACTTTGAACAGCCTGTATTTTGAGGCTCAAGGCTATGTTCCTGTGTTGCTGAAGAATTAGCATGGTATGTCTTGCTCTGGAACTTGTTGGCTCTTGGGTGGAACTTGGTTTCAGTGTAGGTATGCAGGGTTTGGGATGTGCTCTTGTCAGTTAATGTTCCCTGGAGTCAGGAGTTGTCTGGTGTTCTCAAGTTTGGGATATAAGTCTCTTACCTCATGCTTTCAGTCTTAATCTTACAGTAGCCTCAAGACTTCTCCATCCATTCAGCACTGCTGATAAAACATCTAGATAAATGGTGAAAAGGATCTCCACAGTGAGGGGCACCCAGAAAGGTTCACAGAGTTACATGGAGAAGAGAAGAGGGAGGAGGAAGACAGAAGTGACCAGGAGGTGAAGAGGGGAATCCAAAGGAGAGAGAGCAATTTAGCCAGTAATCAATTCCCTATGTGCTGTCCACAGTCTGGAACACCCAGAGAGGTTCACAGAATTAAATAGAGAAGAGAAGAGGGAGAAGAGAGATAGAGGTGACCACGAGGAGAAGGGCAGTCAAAAAGGGAGAGACCAATCTAGCCAGTAATCAGTTCCCTAAGTGTTCTCCATAGCCCAGAACACCCAAAGAGATTCACAGTTAAGTAGAGAAGCATACGGGGAGGGAGGAGGTAGAGGTGACCTGGGTGAGAAGAGGGAGAGTCAAAAGGGGAGAGAGCAATCAAACCAGTAATCACACCCGTAAGTTAAAATGTGTACTGAAGATTAGATTCTTAAGGTACAAAATTGATAACCGATAACAAAAAGCAAAGATTTAAAATCTAGAGTAGAGGTTAGACTCTGAAAAATGCAACATTAAAAATACAAAACCAATCACAAATTATAAAAAATACATATGTGAAATTTGCTTTACAAAATAGGGTCTTTTTTTGCAAGGTAATAATAGGTTATAAAAATGAAAATTAAAGGAATAATAAAGAACTGAAAAATTAAAAAATGATAATAGTAAAAATATATCTAGGAATTTCTCTGGAGCTCTTGAGGGCAGTGTGGGGTCAGTTCAGTTTCACATAGTTCCTTGTTCCAACTTATACTTCTTTTCAAGGTCTACAGCCCCCTTCCAGTGCTTGGTCAATGCTAACTACAGGGTTTCAATCTGTTGTGCCTGTCACTTTGCGAGCACTTCCCTGTTATTTGTTTATTTTGGCCTCCTCTGTTTGCAAGTCTCTTTGGTATCTAATTTCTTCCCTGACGCCAGGGGGCAAGGTGGTCACTTATTTAGGCTCACTTGTTCAGTAGTGCTGTGGGGAGGGAGGAATACTGCAAACAAATATCACTGGCATTTGTGGGGAGTGCTCACAGTGTATGGACCACACTGGGTTGCCCTAGCTCATGGTGCCTGCGCTTTCCCTGTCTAACTGCTCAGACTCCAGGTTGCTTGGAAGGGGAACTTTCCAAAGCAGGCCCTAGGTTGCGTGCACTTCCCAGATCCAAGTTGCTCAGGTTCAGGTTCTCCATAAAGGCATAGACTCGGCTGGGCCTGCATTTTGTGCCTTTCCCAGGTCCGAGGAGCTCAGGTAAGCAGGTGCTTGGCGAGCACACTGTCCCAGGTGTGCAGTGTGCCTTATCACCTCTCTGGTCCCAGTCTCTTGGTTTACTGGGTGCGCTGCAAGAGCGCTGTCTCAGGTGTGCCGCGTGTCTCCCCTGAGGGGCTGATCTCAGGTTGCAACCGTCCTGGCAGATGTCAACAGACCAATATCCCAGGAAGATGTGGTTAGCAAGTGGGAGCCTGCTCCCAGTTTGGTGGAGGATGCCGTCTCTGGGGCCAAAATTGCCCCTTGCCTTCTGGCTCTGGCCGTCACCTGCCTGCCTCTCTGCCTCCAGTGGCACAGGGGGTTGTGGGGGGTGGTGGCGGGGAAGGAGCTGGTCTGCAGCCTGCTAGCTCTCCTTTGGCATTCGCTCAATCCTTTGTTCTGTGAGCGGGCCAGCATGTGGCTTAAGTTAGAGCTTTTCTTTCTCTCTCTCTCTCTTTTTTCCCTCTCTCTCTCTGTCCCACAGTTTGTGCTGCTATCTCATGTTAGCTCCTTCAGATTGTCCTCAGGGCATTCAGGACTGGTCCTTAACCCTAAGTAATGCAACAGTGCCTCCCCCACTTCCTGGTGGCAGATGTGAGTGTTTGAGATATTTCTCCACTTGGAGTTGTGGTTAAGGCACGTATTCTGTGTGTGTGTGTTTTTCCTCCCCCTCCCTGTTATGTTGCCTTCTTCCTGCTGCCTCAGATGTTAAAGCATCTGCCTGCAATGCAGGAGGCCTGGGTTCGATCCCTGGGTAGGGAACATCCCGTGGAGAAGGAAATGGCAACCCACTCCAGTATTCTTGCCTGGAAAATCCCATGGACAGAGGACCCTGGTAGGCTACAGTTCATAGGGTCGCAAAGAGTCGGACGCAACTGAGCGTCCTTCTTTCTTTCTTTCACTTTATGTTGCCCTCTGAGGTTCCAAAATTCCCCACAGACCCACTGGTGAGAGGGTTTCCTGGGGTTTGGAAACTTGTCCCCCTTCACAGCTCCCTCCCCAGGAAGGGTCTCTGTTCCTAACTCTTTTGTCTCTCTTTTTGTCTTTTACATTTTGTCCTACATCCTTTGGAAGAGAACGGACCACCTTTCTGGGTGCCTGGTGTCCTCCGCCAGTGTTCAGAAGTTGTTTTGGGGAAGTTGCTCAGCATTCAAATATCTTCTGATGAATATGTGGGGGAGAAAGTGATCTCCCATGCTATTCCTCTGCGATCTTAAGACCGCTCCCCAATTAGCATTTTCTTAATTGTTTCGAGTTTTTTGTAGGTCTTTCCTTTGTCTTATGTTTATTGCCTATATGTCTCTTTAATATATGTTGTAAAGCTGGTTTGGTGGTGCTAAATTCTCTTAACTACTGCTTGTCTGTAAAGTTTTAATTTTTTCATCAATTTTGAATGAAATCCTTGCCAGGTAATGTAATCTTGCTTGTAGATTTCCCCCTTTCAGCACTTTAAAGATATCCTGCCATTCCTTTTTGGCCTGCAGGATTTCTGCTGAAACATCAGCTGTGAATTGAATGGCTTTTCCCTTGTGTGTTACTTGTTCCTTTTCCCTTGCTGCTTTTAATATTCTTTCCTTGTGTTTAATCTCTGTTGGTGAGTATGTGTCTTGACATGTTTCTGCTTGAATTTATCTTGTATTGGACTCTCTGTGCTTCTTGAACTTGATTGACTATTTCCTTTCCCATGCTGGGAAGGTTTTCTTTCTTTCTTTTTTTTTTTTAAATTTTAGTTTTTTATTTTTTAAATTTTAAAATCTTTAATTCTTACATGCATTCCCAAACATGAACCCCCCTCCCACCTCCCTCCCCATAACAACTCTCTGGGTCATCCCCATGCACCAGCCCCAAGCATGCTGCATCCTGCGTCAGACATAGACTGGCGATTCAATTCACATGATAGTATACATGTTAGAATGTCATTCTCCCAAATCATCCCACCCTCTCCCTCTCCCTCTGAGTCCAAAAGTCCGTTATACACATCTGTTCAAATAATTGCTCAGTGGCTTTCTTTTTCTCTTCTTCCTCTGGGACCTCTATAGCTCAAATGTTGGTGTGTTTAATACTGTCCCAGAGGTCTCTGAAGCTCTCCTCATTTATTTTCATTCTTTTTCCTTTACTCTGCTCATCAGTAACTGTTTCAACCATTCTATCTTCCAGCTCATTGTGCCATTCTTCTGCTTCAGTTAGTCTCTTATTGTTTCCTTCTAGAGTATTTTTGGCTTCCCTGGTGGCTCAGAGGTTAAAAGCACCTGCCTCCAATGTGGGAGGCCCAGGTTTGATCCCTGGGTCTGGAAGATCCCCTGGAGAAGGAAATGGCAATCCACTCCAGTATTCTTGCCTGGAGAATCCCATGGACACAGAAGCCTAGCAGGTTACAGTCCACGGGGTTGCAAAGAGTCGGCACGACTGAGCGACTTCACCTTACCTTACCTTAGAGTATTTTTAATTTCAGTAATTGTGTTAGTCATCTTTGTTTGTTTATTCTTTATTTCTTCTATATCCTTGGTAATTGTGTTAGTTGTGTTGATTGCTTCTTGGCATTTTATGCATTCTATTTTCAAGGTTTTGGAACATCTTTACCATCATTATTCTGAAATTTTTTCAGGTATTTGAACTACTTCCTCTTAGGGTTTATTTTATTTTATTTTTTTTTAGGTCTTATGTGCTTCTAGTTTGTTCCTTCATTTGAGCAATATTTTTTTACCTTTGCTTTTTTTTCTTTTTTTCATTATTACATTTGATGTCTCCTCTTCTCAGGCTTTCATGTTGAGTTCCTCCTTCCTTTTGGTTTCTGCCCTTGCTGTGTAAGGCTGTGTCACTGGTTTTGTGTAGGCTTCTTTTGGGTGTGACTTTTGTTTGTACTCTGGTGAAAGGAGGTAAGTTTTCATTTTTTTTCCCCTCTGATGGGCAGGGCTGTATGAAGTGGATGTCGTGTTTGCTGATGACTGGGTTTGTGTTTTTATCTTGGTTTTTGTTTTTGTTTTTGTTTGGGGTGAGGCATCCTACACTGGGTGCTGCTGGCAGTTGGGTGATGCCAGGTGTATACAGGTGGAGGCTTTTATGGGAATTCTCACTAATAAATACTCCCTGGGGTTAGGAGTTTTACAGCAGTCTAGACTCTTGTCAGTGCTCCCACTTCAAAGGTTCTGGGCCTGATCTCTGGCCAGGGAAGTGAGAATCCACAAGTGGTTTGTAATGGCATAAAGGGAATAAAACAAACACACTAAAACAAGAAACAAACTACAAACCTCAGACAAATGGCAGATACAAAATCAGGCAAGTACTAACAAAAAAGTGGGAAATATATACAGACATATACACACATAAACAAAACCAAAACAGTGGAAAAAAAAAAGTAGAAGAGATTGATCCAGTGAGCAAAGTAAAGTAAGAATGATATTAATTAGTTATTAACTAATCTGACTAAACGTATAAACTGGAAAAGAAATTCAGAGCCATATGTCAACTGGGGAATAAAACAACTGAAGCAAAACAGACTAATAAACATAGTGAGGAAATGCAAGAAAAAGAATAAAAAGAAAGAAATGCTAGAAAAGCAAATTTAAATAGAGGTAGATAAAGAAATTTTACATATATTAAAGAAAAACAAGCAACAGAAAAAGAATAAGAAAAGCAAGCAAAAGAATATATGTGGGAAAATAGTGATAATAATTTTTTTAAAAACTTTGAAAATTAAAGAGGAAAACAACCCTCAAAACCACAAAAGACCGGGGGGAGAGGGAAAGATGGCAGAGGAATAGGACGGGAAGACCACTTTCGCCCTCACAAATTCCTCAAAAGAACATTTCAACGCCGATCAAACTCCACAAAACAACTTCTGTAGGCTGGCAGAGGACATCAGGCAACCAGAAAAGCAGACCATTGTCTTCAAAAACAGGTAGGAAAAAATATAAAAGATGAGAAAGGAGACAAAGGAGGTGGGGAGGGAGCTCCGTCCCGGGAAGGGAAGCCCGTCCTGGGAAGGGAATTTTAAGAAGAGAGGTTTCCAAACACCAGGAAACACTCTCCCTGCCGAGTCTGTGGAGAGCCTTGGAAACACAGAGGGCAACATAACAGGAAGGAAAAATAGGTAAATAATTAAAACCAACAGATTACAAGTCCAACAGTAACTCCCCCAGAGGAAAAGCAGCAGAGAAGCCTGCATCCACCATTGGGAAGTGAGGGCAGGGCAGGGATGCTAGGGAGGCGCGGGCTGCAGAGCTTTGTAAGAATTGGGCAGGAACGCCCCACGAGCAACCAGAAAGATCTAACTTGGGCTAGCAAACTAGACTGTGGGATAGCTACCACGCGAAAAGCTCGAACATAAGACACCGCCAGGACCGAGCATAGAACAAAAGACGGAACGGAAAAAGCCGGCTTCAGATCATCCCCCGCCGGGGACAGGCAGCCAGAGCCGTAAGGACTGGAAAGGGGCAATTGCAGACCCGGAGAGACTTGACTTACCTAACTGCAAGCAGGCTCCTTTGCTAAGACTTCTGGGGGTGCTGGACAGTCACAATCTGCCTCATGGGGGGCGCCAGCAGTCCACCCAGAAAGCTGAGCAGCAGCAGCAGAAAAGGAGACAAGCCGCGGCGATTGCGCTCTCCAAAATCCTGAGCTACTCAGACCTGGGAAGGGCACAAAGCGCAGTCCCAGCCAAATCTGTGCCTCTGAGGGCTGCCTGAGTGCCGAACCTGAGCGGCTTGGACCGGGGAAGTGCACACAGCCTAGGGCCAGCCCCAGATGGTTCCGGCTGAGCATCGTAGAGCCAGAGCGGTTTGTGCGCCGTGAGAAGGGACAGGTCAAGCGGGGCTGAGACACTGTGAGCACACGACAGTGCTATTTGTTTGCAGCATCCCCCCTCCCCACAGCGCGACTGAACTAGTGAGCCTAAAAAACCAGCAAACAGAAGAAGTTAAACAGAGGGAACCACCTTGGAAGTGATCCCATACAGCCCATAACATCAGAGAAGGGCCAGATATTTTTACTATTTTTAAAATAATTCCTTTTTTGTGTGTGTTTGTTTGTTTGTTTGTTTTTGTGTGTGTGTGTTTTCTTTTTTTTTCTTTTTCTAACTTTTTTTAAACTGTTAAGTCTTCTATTTCTCCTCTAATTTTTATTTCTATAACCTACTATTACTATTTTTTTAAAAAAAAGATTTTTTTTTTTAAAGGCAAACACCATATATAGTCTTTGGATGGTTGTTGGTGGGGTTTTTGTTTGTTTGTTTGTTTGTTTTGTTTCTTTTTTTAAATAATTCCTTTTTTTTCTTTCTTCCTTTTTCCTTCTGCTTTTCTTTAATATTGTATCTTTGAAAATCCAACCTCTACTCTAGATTTTTAATCTTTGCTCTTAGGTTTTTGTTGTCAATTTTGTACATTTAAAAACCCAAACTTCACTACCCAAGTTTACCTGAGAGTGAGATTACTGGCTTGACCACTCTCTCCTCCTCTGGACTCTCCTTTTTCTCCACCAGGTGGCCTCTGTCTCTTTTCTCCCCTATCTCTTCTCTATCCAACTCTGTGAATCTCTGTGTGTTCCAGACGGTGGAGAACACCTAAGGAACTGGTTACTGGCAGGATTTGTCTCTCTCCTACTCATTCCTCTCTCTTATCCTCCTGGTCACCTCTGTCTACTTCCTCCCTCTCCTCTTCCCTGTATAACTCTGTAAATACCTCTGAGCGGTCCAGACTATAGAGTGCACATAAGGAAGTGACTACTGGCTAGCTTGCTCTCTCCTCTTTTGATCTCACTGCATCTCATTCCAGTTACCTCTAACTACCCCCTGCATCTTCTCTTCTCCTTGTAACTCACTGAACCTCTCTGAGTGTCCCTCAATGTGGAGAAACTTTTCATCTTTAACCTAGATGTTTTATCATCGGTGCAGTATAGATGGAGAACCCTAGAGGCCACCGTAAAAATAAAACTGAAAACCAGAAGCAGGAAGCTTAAATCCAAAGCCTGAAAACATTAGAGAACTCTTGAATTCAGGGAACATTAAGCAATAGGAGCTCATCAAATGCCTTCATACCTACACCGAAACCAAGCTCCACCCAAGGGCCAACAAGTTCCAAAACAAGACATACCACGCACATTCTCCAGCAACACAGGAACACTTCCCTGAGCTTCAATATACAGGCAGCTCAAAATTATCCCAAAACCTTTGATGTCTCATAACCCATTACTGGTCACTCCACTGCACTCCAGAGACAAGAAACCCAGCTCCACCCACCAGAACTCCAACACAAGCCTCCCTAACCAGGAAACCTTGACAAGCCACTGACAGAACCCCACCCACAGTGAGGAAACTCCATAATAAAGAGAACTCCACAAATTACCAGAATATAAAAAGGCCACCCCAAACGCAGCAATATAACCAAGATGAAGAGACAGAGGAATACTCAGCAGGTAAAGGAACAGGAGAGTTGCCCACCAAACCAAACAAAAGAGGAAGAAATAGGGAATCTACCGGAGAAGGAATTCCGAATATTGATAGTGAAAATGATCCAAAATCTTGAAATCAAAATGGAATCACAGATAAATAGCCTAGAGACAAGGATTGAGAAGATGCAAGGAAGGTTTAACAAGGACCTAGAAGAAATAAAAAAGAGTCAAAATATAATGAATAACGCAATAAATGAGATCAGAAACACTCTGGAGGTAACAAATAGTAGAATAACGGAGGCAGAAGATAGGATTAGTGAAATAGAAGATAGAATGGTAGAAATAAATGAATCAGAGAGGAAACAAGAAAAATGAATTAAAAGAAATGAGGACAATCTCAGAGACCTCCAGGACAATATGAAATGCTCCAACATTCGAATTATAGGAGTCCCAGAAGAAGAAGACAGAAAGAAAGATCATGAGAAAGTCCTTCAGGAGATAATAGCTGAAAACTTCCCTAAAATGGGGAAGGAAATAATCACCCAAGTCCAAGAAACACAGAGAGTTCCAAATAGGATAAACACAAGGCAAACACCCCAAGACACATATTAATCAAATTAACAAAGATCAACACAAAGAAAAAATATTAAAAGCAGCAAGGGAAAAACAACAAATAACACACAAGGGGATTCCCATAAGGATAACAGCTGATCTTTCAATAGAAACTCTTCAGGCCAGGAGGGAATGGCAAGACATACTTAAAGTGATGAAAGACAATAACCTACAGCCCAGATTACTGTACCCAGCAAGGATCTCATTCAAATATGAAGGAGAAATCAAAAGCTTTACAGACAAGCAAAAGCTGAGAGAATTCAGCACCACCAAACCAGCTCTCCAACAAATTCTAAAGGATATTCTCTAGACAGGAAATACGAAAAAGGCATATAATCCCGAACCCAAACAATAAAGTAAATGGTAACGGGATCATACTTATCAATAATTACCTTAAACGTAAACGGGTGGAACACCCAACCAAAAGACAAAGACTGGCCGAATGGATACAAAACAAGACCCCTCTATATGCTGCTTACAAGAGACCCACCTCAAAACAAGGGACACACACAGACTGAAAGTGAAGGGCTGAAAAAAGTTATACCACGCAAATAGAGACCAAAAGAATGCAGGAGTGGCAATACTCATATCCGATAAAATAGACTTTACAACCAAGGCTGTGAAAAGAGACAAAGAAGGCCACTACATAATGATCAAAGGAACAATCCAAGAAGAAGATATAACAATTATAAGTGTATATGCACCCAATATAGGAGCACCGCAATATGTAAGACAAATGCTAACAAGTATGAAAGGGGAAATCAGCAGTAACACAATAATAGTGGGAGACTTTAATACCCCACTCACACCTATGGACAGATCAACTAAACAGAAAGTTAAAAAAGAAACGCAAACTTTAAATGATACATTAGATCAGTTAGACCTAATTGATATCTATAGCACATTTCACCCCAAAACAATGAATTTCACCTTTTTTTCAAGTCCTCATGGAACCTTCTCCAGGATAGATCACATCCTGAGCCATAAATCTAAACTTGATAAATTCAAAAAACTCAAAATCATTCCAAGCATCTTTTCTGACCATAATGCATTAAGATTAGATCTCAATTACAGGAGAAAAACTATTAAAAATTCCAACATATGGAGGTTGAACAACACACTTCTGAATAACCAACAAATCACAGAAGAAATCAAAAAAGAAATCAAAATATGCATAGAAACTAATGAAAATGAAAACACAACAACCCAAAACCTGTGGGACACTATAAAAGCAGTGCTAAGAGGAAAGTTCATAGCAATACAGGCATACCTCAAGAAACAAGAAAAAAGTCAAATAAATAACCTAACTCTACAACTAAACAACTAGAAAAGGAAGAATTGGAGAACCCCAGAGTTAGTAGAAGGAAATAAATCTTAAAAATTAGGGCAGAAATAAATGCAAAAGAAACAAAAGAGACCATAGCAAAAATCAACAAAGCCAAAAGCTGGTTCTTTGAGAGGATAAATAAAATTGACAAACCATTAGCCAGACTCATCAAGAAGCAAAGAGAGAAAAATCAAATCAATAAAATGAGAAATGAAAATGGAGAGATCACAACAGACAACACAGAAATACAAAGGATCATAAGAGACTACTATCAGCAGTTGTATGCCAATAAATGGACAACGTGGAAGAAATGGACAAATTCTTAGGAAAGTACAATTTTGCAAAACTGAACCAGCAAGAAATAGAAAATCTTAACAGACCCATCACAAGCACAGAAATTGAAACTGTAATCAGAAAACTTCCAGCAAACAAAAGCCCAGGTCCAGACGGCTTCACAGCTGAATTCTACCAAAAATTTCGAGAAGAGCTAACATCTATCCTACTGAAACTCTTCCAGAAAATTGCAGAGGAAGGTAAACTTCCAAACTCATTCTATGAGGCCACCATCACCCTAATACCAAAACCTGACAAAGATGTCACCAAAAAAGAAAACTACAGGCCAATATCACTGATGAACATAGATGCAAAAATCCTCAACAAAATTCTAGCAATCAGAATCCAACAACACATTAAAAAGATCATACACCATGACCAAGTGGGCTTTATCCCAGGGATGCAAGGATTCTTCAATATCCGCAAATCAATCAATGTAATTCACCACATTAACAAATTGAAAATAAAAACCATATGATTATCTCAATAGATGCAGAGAAGGCCTTTGACACAATTCAACATCCATTTATGATAAAAACTCTCCAGAAAGCAGGAATAGAAGGAACATACCTCAACATAATAAAAGCTATATAAGACAAACCCGCAGCAAACATTATCCTCAATGGTGAAAAATTGAAAGCATTTCCCCTAAAGTCAGGAACAAGACAAGGGTGTCCACTTTCACCGCTACTATTCAACATAGTTCTGGAAGTTTTGGCCACAGCAATCAGAGCAGAAAAAGAAATAAAAGGAATCCAAATTGGAAAAGAAGAAGTAAAACTCTCACTGTTTGCAGATGACATGATCCTCTACATGGAAAACCCTAAAGACTCCACCAGAAAATTACTAGAGCTAATCAATGAATATAGTAAAGTTGCAGGATATAAAATCAACACACAGAAATCCCTTGCATTCCTATACACGAATAATGAGAAAGTAGAAAAAGAAATTAAGGAAACAATTCCATTCACCATTGCAACGGAAAGAATAAAATACTTAGGAATATATCTACCTAAAGAAACTAAAGACCTATATATAGAAAACTATAAAACACTGATGAAAGAAATCAAAGAGGACACTAATAGATGGAGAAATATACCATGTTCATGGATTGGAAGAATCAATATAGTGAAGATGAGTACACTACCCAAAGCAATTTACAAATTCAATGCAATCCCTATCAAGCTACCAGCCACATTTTTCACAGAACTAGAACAAATAATTTCAAGATTTGTATGGAAATACAAAAAACCTCGAATAGCCAAAAGCAATCTTGAGAAAGAAGAATGGAACTGGAGGAATCAACTTGCCTGACTTCAGGCTCTACTACAAAGCCACAGTCATCAAGACAGTATGGGACTGGCACAAAGACAGACGTATAGATCAATGGAACAAAATAGAAAGCCCAGAGATAAATCCACACACATATGGACACCTTATCTTTGACAAAGGAGGCAAGAATATACAATGGAGTAAAGACAATCTCTTTAACAAGTGGTGCTGGGAAAACTGGTCAACCACTTGTAAAAGAATGAAACTAGATCACTTTCTAACACTGCACACAAAAATAAACTCAAAATGGATTAAAGATCTAAATGTAAGATCAGAAACTATAAAACTCCTAGAGGAGAACATAGGCAAAACACTCTCAGACATAAATCACAGCAGGATCCTCTATGATCCACCTCCCAGAATTCTGGAAATAAAAGCAAAAATAAACAAATGGGATCTAATTAAAATTAAAAGCTTCTGCACAACAAAGGAAAATAAAAGCAAGGTGAAAAGACAGCCTTCTGAATGGGAGAAAATAATAGCAAATGAAGCAACTGACAAACAACTAATCTCAAAAATATACAAGCAACTTATGTAGCTCAATTCCAGAAAAATAAACGACCCAATCAAAAAATGGGCCAAAGAACTAAATAGACATTTCTCCAAAGAAGACATACGGATGGCTAACAAACACATGAAAAGATGCTCAACATCACTCATTATTAGAGAAATGCAAATCAAAACCACAATGAGGTACCCCTTCAAGCCAGTCAGAATGGCTGCGATCCAAAAATCTGCAAGCAATAAATGCTGGAGGAGGTGTGGAGAAAAGGGAACCCTCCTACACTGTTGGTGGGAATGCAAACTAGTACAGCCACTATGGAGAACAGTGTGGAGATTCCTTAAAAATTGCAAATAGAACTACCTTATGACCCAGCAGTCCCACTTCTGGGCATACACACCGAGGAAACCAGAATTGAAAGAGACACATGCACCGCAATGTTCATCACAGCACTGTTTATAATAGCCAGGACATGGAAACAACCTAGATGTCCATCAGCAGATGAATGGATAAGAAAGCTGTGGTACATATACACAATGGAGTATTACTCAGCCATTAAAAAGAATTCATTTGAATCAGTTCTGATGAGATGGATGAAACTGGAGCCGATTATACAGAGTGAAGTAAGCCAGAAAGAAAAACACCAATACAGTATACTAACACATATATATGGAATTTAGAAAGATGGCAATGACGACCCTGTATGCAAGACAGCAAAGAAGACACAGATGTGTATAACGGACTTTTGGACTCAGAGGGAGAGGGAGAAGGTGGGATGATTTGGGAGAATGGCATTCTAACATGTATACTATCATGTAAGAATTAAATCTCCAGTCTATGTCTGACGCAGGATACAGCATGCTTGGGGCTGGTGCATGGGGATAACCCAGAGAGATGTTATGGGGAGGGAGGTGGGAGGGGGGTTCATGTTTGGGAATGCATATAAGAATTAAAGATTTTAAAATTTAAAAAATAAATAAATAAATAAAGGGATCCTGCTAAAGTGAAAAAAAAAAAAAAAACCCACAAAAGACCAATGTAGAGGCAGAAGTATTTAAAGGAAATTAAATGTGTGGTTAAAAAAATTTCTCAAAAGTGTAAATAGATTTAATTGTAGTATTAAAATCAACAGCTACAACAACAGAGAGCAAAAAAGAAGTAACAATTTAAAAACCCAGTAGTATCTTCTAAATAAATTAAAGTATAAGAATAATACATATTTTTCTTGGATCAGCTGTCAACATCCTTTTCCTCAATGTGAGTCACAGCCCACCTCTCCTCCCTAGGATGCCCTCCAGTTCTGGGCTGGTCTCTTACCTATTGAGGCCACAGCTCAGACTCTTATCTGTTCTACTCTTGCATGTTCTTGCTCTAATGTCCACATCTGCCAGTGCTAGTGTGTTTTCTTTTCCAGGAACTCCCATTGTCCTTTATATATTCCATAGATACAAAGTCTGCCAGTTGATTATGTGGATTTAATCTTCAGCTTGTACCACTGATGGGAATGTTTTGGTTCTATTCCTTAGCCACCTGCCCCTGGATTTCACTTGTGGTTTTATCTCCACCTTTGCATGTGAGTCGTCCACAGGAGTTTACTCCTGAGGCTCCCCTGGAGGACTTGGGTGTGCCCCAGGGAGGACAGAATGTGGAGGTGGTGCAGTTGCTTGGTTTGCAGGGACCCTGGCAGTACCAGGTACTAAGGGGAGCCTCTGGCTAGGACAGCAGGAAATATGATGCCCTTAGGGATTTTTGTAGCCTCTGCTTGCTCTGTCCTTGTGGGATTGAGCTAGGGAGTGACACAGGAGCTTGGATAATGGGGACCATGGCAATGCTGGATAGAGCTGTGGCTATTGTCACCAGTGGTATGTGACTATTAGGGATTTTTCGAGCTTCTGACTGGTCTGCCCAATGAGGATTGAGCATGGAGGTGACACAGCTGCTTGAATTATGGGAACCCTGGCAGTGCCAAGCGTGCAGGGAAACCAACTGACTCAGCTGCAGAAGCGGTGGTCCTATTAGAGTAGTTTCCTAGCTTCTGGCACCTGGCCATCAGAGGGTCTCTTTGGCTAGTCCTTCTCAGTTGCTTGACCCCTTCAGGCGCTTACAGGCCCCCCAGTTGGGGTCATTGTCTGTTGTTCTTCGCACCAGGGACTTAAAGGTAACCCTGGCTGGGGTCCTTCTGTGTTGCTTTGCACGTCAGGTCCTTAGAGGCCACCCTCCCTGTGTTGTTTTAGCTGTCTGGTGCCGATATGTGCAGAGAGAGAGGCTATAGAGATGGCTCCATCCTCTGTGTGTGACTCAGCAGTATCACACTGCCTCCAGGTTAGCTGGCTTTCCTTCATAAGCATGCTCTCCTCTCTCAGGTTCCCTCACACCATCTCCCTTCAGTCAATAGCAGACCTTGCCCTGGGATTGCTTTCCAATCTCTATGTTCCAGCTCCAACCTGAAGTACTTTCTAGGAGCCTTGCATCCCTGTCTGGTGTAGGTACAGCTGTGGCAAGGATTGTCTGTGTGATCCTCATTCCATTGAGACTCTCACTGGTCACCTGTTTCACTCTCCAGCAGTCTCAGTGCTTCACCTTTGTCGCAAACATTTGCCCTCCCATGCAGCTCTGTCCCTGCTTCTGTTCGTTACCCCAGATGCAGATCCAGTTCTACTCACTCTCCTCTTTTCTTGCCCTCCTTCCTTTGTCCTGCTGAGTGTTGCCTGGTTCTATATATTCTTTTCCCGTGGTCAGGTTCTCAGCTGGCTTCTGCAAGATCTTCTGTGTCTGGAGGTATATTCCTGAGGTATCTGTGGAGAGAGATGACCTCCACGTGCACCTACTCTTCTGCCATCGTGAATCTCAGTATGGTATAGAGCCTCACTCCAAGTCAGGATTGCTCTGGGCGGTTGTTGATTCTGTTGTTGGGTCAGGATAAAAAGCAATGGATATCTTGTTCTCATTTGAACATACTTCTCCGTTGATCATTTTTCTTGACTCTCTCTGTTGATATCTGTGCATTAGACTAAACCTCCGCTTGTCTTAGTCTTCACAGATTGGCCTCAAAAGTAGAGCCTTTCCAGAATTCAGCCTTTTCAATCAGCCTGGCCAGAATTTTGGTTACCTCTCTAACCTCTCTGCTCATCCAAACTTCTGTTTTCATAGTCAGCCTCCTCTAGCAGTAGAGAGTATGCAGTGATCTACAAGTCAGAATACTTGGTGGACAGACAATGGAGTTTATCACATAGCTCACTCTGCACTGACATGGGGAAAGGAGCTGTGGTTAATGCCTGCATGCTACTTCAAACTCTGTGCCTTCTGCACCATGATTTAGCTCTCTGTAGTGCCCAGGCACAAATGCAAATTTTGGTTTTCATCAGCTCTCAGGGACAGGTTAGTTAGAAGCCAATTCCTCAGGCAGAGCGGGAAAAGATGAAGGTCCAGATGTGCCATCTGACTCCTTCCATGGAGAAACTGGGAGTTGCTCACTCTTCATTAAGCTAGGGGAAGACCTGTGCGAAGTGCTGGTACAGATTCATAACTGCCACTTCATTTCTATAATCCCAGGAGATTGGAAATCCTAGGCCTCCCAGAGGCAGGTAAATTGGAAGCTGGACCCTGGACTAGCATTTGCAGAATCAGAGACCTAGATGGTGGATCAAACTCTTTGCTCCTCCAGGAGAAGCTGGGAGTTGACTGTTCCCTTCAAACTGTATGGTCCTCTGCTGCACGGATTTTATTGCAGGAATGTGTCTTAGTTTTCCCTCCCACTTAGGATTTTGGCACTTTCTCACTTGCCTTGAATGCAGAACTTCTCATCTACTGTTTCTATTTTGAATAGAAGGAGCTGATACACACATAGCTGTTAATTCAGTGTGTCTGTGGAGGGAAGGAGAGGTCAAGGTGGCCTATCCACTCTCTTTCTAATGTCACTGCAGTGTTTCCAAATTATATGTGCTGAGCTTGTTTGCTTTTCTATTTTCAGGAAAAGCAATGATTGATTTTCAGTCTTTATCATTACTATTATTGCTATGTAATTTTAAAATTCCCCTCAGCACACTTTTGTGTCATCTCATAAATCATGTAAAACTTAACTTATCATGGTTTTATTTTTATTCAATTCAAAATATTCAAAGTTTTCTCTTTTGATTTCTTCTTTTTCCGTGAAGTACTATAAAAATTGTCTGAATTCTATGGAGATATCTATTAGGTGACAGAATTGTACTTTCCCAAGTTTAGTTATTCATGGTTTGAAGGATCAACATTTTGTCCTTAGTAAAATGAATGGATGTATTGATCTTTGTCATCTTCATTGAACTCCATGTACTGATATGGCTTTAAGCACTCAGTTTTGATGACAGCATTTCAAATTCTCAGAGGCAAAGGCTGGGGTAACTATGGTGGAAGATTCTGTGATCACCACCTGATCTGTGTTCTGGCTTGTGTAAGAGATCCAGACTAGACAATACTTTCAACAAGTCCCAGGAAAGGAAACCCATTGCTAAAAGATTTCTGACATGCTGTGGGATTCCAGGTCCTTTAGACAAACAGATTTCTAAAAATTTCCTAGAAGGGATTCAGAGTATTTTAAATCTTGCTTTGCTCTAGAAAATAGAAATCAAGTGTTTTGGTTTAATATCTTTGGAAACTCATACTTCTTTTTTCTCTTACACAGTACCTTAAATTATTAGAAGTTTTCTTGGTTTATAGTCATAAACGACTTCCCTTTTTTGTATCATTACCTTATTTGGGTCCTTATGAAATGTATATCAAATATATGCTTACCTTTTTTTTAATGCTTTCTCCCTTTTAGAAACATGTTCAAACTCTGAAATAAGAATTGAGAATGGATTTTTGTCTGAATCTACCTTTACGTATCCCCTAAATAAACAAACAGAATATAAGTGTAAACCAGGATATGTAACAGCAGATGGTAAGACATCAGGGTTAATTACATGTCTGCAAGATGGATGGTCAGCTCAACCTGTATGTATTAGTAAGTAATTCATTATCTTAGTATTCTTATCCTGATGAAAACTATACAGAAATATTCTTTAATTTTTTTTTTTTTTCCTTTTTTTTTTTTTTTTTTTTTTTTTTTTTTTTTTTTTTTTTTTTGCTGGGGCAGGATCATATGAAGTGTTTTGTGGTTCCATGGCTGTATTTGAAAAAATCAATAACAATGCTTTGAAATATGTATTTTTTTTTGCCTTTAATGATTAATTACTAGTGGAGTAGAATATCATTGTACCATTTAGTTCAATGATTTGTCACTTTAAAACATCCTGTGACTAAGCTAATTTTGCTAAGAGCTTTACCTCTCTTCTGGGATAAATTCACTTATTTTCTACTGAGACCTTTATGCTGATTGCATCTGCTTTTATTTTAGGAGACTCTTAAGCCAGAGTCTCTGCTCCTAAGCCTAAAAGTTATGTTTTTAAGCAAAGATGTGAGGCCATGGTGCATAAACTTCAAATAATATGATATATAATTCATATGTTTGAATCTCTAGGATAGATATCCTTGTGAAAAATTCTTAGGAAATCTTCATAAACATCTAGTTAGTGGAGACAGAGAAACACTTCTAGACAGGAGCAAATTCTGCTGTGCTGAAGGTTTTTCTTGTAGCAACGCATAGATGTTTATGAAGTTTTCCATTTTGACAGTCTTTTATGAAAAGTGTCTCTATTATATTTTACATGTATAATTTTGCTTTAACACATTATGAAAATTTGAAGTAAATTATTTAAACTATTAACATCAGTCTATGGTGTTAGTGAAAACAGATTAATTGTTAACATGTTTTCTTGTAAATAGCTATAAATGAAGAATTATGTCTGTACTCAACCTTGATAAGTATAAAAGAATACACAACCATTAGAAATATAGTTGGAAAAGGAAAATCATCATGTGGATTTTAAAAATTTTATAGCATCTTTAAAACATTAACTTGCCTTTTGAAAATTACTTTTTTTCAATGAAGTTTTCTCTGGCAAATATGTCACAACTGCTGATTAATTTGGCATATTAATTCAGAAAATGCTGTTATGAAAATAGTATAATACTTCTGTAATGGCTTATTTTAATACTAGCATTGGAAAAATGCATAAGTACAGCAACTGAGGAACATGTTCTTAAAGTAAATAATTCAGGAACATCAAGTGTTGAGAAAAATGTTGCATAGGAATGCACCTGTTTTCACTTTGAGTAATTATTTCAGGACAGTGATATATCACTGGCATTCTTGGCTAATATTTTATGATTAGTACATACTAATTGGTGAAGCCCTTTTCCCTTGCGATGAAACTCAATCAAATTGCCCACTAAATAATATTAGAAATGAAATCACAATCCCATTATCCCTTAGAGTCCTGTGACAGGCCAGTATTTGAGAAGGCCAAAGTCAAAAGTGATGGCACGTGGTTCAAGCTGAATGACAGCCTGGACTACGAATGTCTTGATGGGTATGAGACTCGAGATGGACGCACCACAGGCTCCATAGTATGTGGTCAAGATGGCTGGTCCGATAAAGCTGCATGCTATTGTAAGTGCTCTTTTCCAGATGTTCTTTCCTTCAAGATAAGCAAAAATTAACAGTAATTGTCAGAAGTGTTTGATTTTTACCAAATTACACTGATCTAGAATCATCTTTAAGGACTGATGCTTCCTTCTACTTTAATGTAAACTGGAAGGAGGGGAAGTTTTAAAGTCCAACAACTCACTCAATACCAAAATGACACGGTCTTGCAACCTGCTCAAGTTTGCTCCTGAGTTTCTGCTTATACCTCCTACCTTGAATGTTAAATTCTGTAGGTTTTGACAGGTGATTTTATTTTCTGACTTTGACAAGTTCTGAGGACAATGACATGGATCTCTTATATTTTGCCAATCAGACATGTTTTTTCCAGGGTTGGAAATAGGGATTCAGTCTCTGGTAAGCTGAGTGGATGTTGAGTATCTCAAGCCAAGGGAAGAGTTATGTGCAAACTTTGGCAGCAAAATAATATTTGGAAAATATGAAGGTGGGTGTATTCTACTGAGTGAGAGAGAATTTTATGAGCTGAAGCTGATATGAGGCAAAGGAAAAAGGAGCTGGGTTATTTCAAGGCATATTAACATTGATTGATTTCATGATTTATGAAAACGCATAGGGAATTTTAAGAAAAGGAATGATATAATTTTATTTGGAGTTTTGAAGGCTGTTTGTGGATTTTTCTGTATGCTGTGCTTATGATGGACAAGAGAAGATTCAAGAAACCATGTGGGGTGAAAAAGTGTGGGGATTAGATAAATTCTTGGCTGAAGTGATTCTGAGCAGAGAATAAATTTGGGATATATTTTGCTGGTAATAAATGCATGTAAAGTTGCTAAATGTTGATTGTCAGAAAGAGCAAAAGTTGAAAGGACTCATGTTTTGAATACCATTTTCTCATAAGCAAGCAAGCAAATGGAAATGACTTTGTACGTGGTACTGGCAGGAGAAAGCACACTCTCGCAAGAGCATCACAACTTTGACCTGAATACATTGTGGTTGGGCCAATGGGGACCATAAACATAGGATACATCAACTGTAGTGCTGAATGCATAGGTTTAACCAGGAGATATGCACATGAGATGCAGTTCAGTTCAGTTCAGTCCCTCAGTCGTGTCCGACTCTTTGCGATCCCATGAATCGCAGCACACCAGGCCTCCCTGTCCATCACCAACTCCCGGAGTTCACTCAGATTCACATCCATCGAGTTAGTGATGCCATCCAGCCATCTCATCCTCTGCTGTCCCCTTCTCCTTCTGCCCCCAATCCCTCCCAGCATCAGAGTCTTTTCCAATGAGTCAACTCTTTGCATGAGGTGGCCAAAGTACTGGAGTTTCAGCTTTAGCATCATTCCTTCCAAAGAAACCCCAGGGCTGATCTCCTTCAGAGTGAACTGGTTGGATCTCCTTGCAGTCCAAGGGACTCTCAAGAGTCTCCTCCAACACCACAGTTCAAAAGCATCAATTCTTCGGCACTGAGCCTTCTTCACAGTCCAACTCTCACATCCATACATGACTACTGGAAAAACCATAGACTGGTTATCACTCTCTAAATGATGACATCAGATTAGAAAAGAATGTAGAATGAAAATAGAAGAAAGCTCAAGACTGAGTCCTGAAGCTTCCAACACTGAGGTGTCTGCCAGAAGAAGAATAGATGGCAAAGTGGACAGAAAGAAAGGAGGACCCAGAAAATTTAGTAGAAAACATGTCAGAATGAATGTTGCATAGATTGGACGGAAGAAAATGATTTAAGAACAAGGGATAATAAATTGACTAATAGTAATTCCTATGGAATCAGCCTGAAATGGTTCCATATACAATTCCACCATTTGCTAAGTATGAATCTAAGGGCAACAAACTATTTGAAACTTTGTTCACTCCTCTGAATCTGTAAAAAGATTTTATATTTACAAATGTTGTAATATTTCAAAATATCTTTTAGCTATTAAAATAAAATATTCATATACACTTGTCATAATGCCTGCCATACAGTTTAGTCAAGGAACTTGTAAACTAATTACATTAGAATAGTTATACTAATGAATACTTCTAATTCAGTTAATAAGCCAGGTTAAGAGACTAAAAATATGGTGCCAACATTAATTGTGAGAGAGACAGTTTAAGATGGTGTAGACAGGGAAAAACGTACTTAGAATCTGCTAAATAAATTGTTAATAAGAAATGCAATATAGCTTGTGGACATAACTCTGAAAAGGCTTGGTTGTGACAGAGAACAAGAGGTTCAGGATAGAGATTTCAGATAGACACACAGGGGTAGCTTGTTAGAGGAACAAGCCAGGCTTGTTCAACAGTGTCCAGAGCCCAGGTAATTTCACTTTCAGGCTGTCAGCAAGCACCTACTGTGTGCCAGAAGTTACCTAAGAGTAATTGTGAAGAATACAGTGGAGGAAGGTGGTATGTCTTTTAAGAGCTTTCATGCCAATATGAAAAAAAAAAAAAGATGAATTAAGGCAAATAATGAACCAAAAAGCAAAAATATTTCTATTATATTGTTCCAATAAGTGTATTCTAAGAACAAAAGAATCCAAGTGCTTAGAAAGTAGGAGGGACTGCTGGTCAAGTTTATGTAGGAAGATGTCTATGCAAAGAAAGCCTGGAAACCATTCGTCAGCACAGACACACGCCTTTGCAGCAGCCGAGACAGCAAAGCAATTGGCTTATTTTAAAAAGATCAGATGGTAAAGAATCTGCCTGCGATGCAGGAGACTTGAGTTCAATCTATTCTATTCTTCTGCTCATGGACATTTAAGTTGATTCCATGTCCTGGCTGTTTTGAATAAAATAGATAACTAATGAGAACTTACTCTGTATCATAGGGACCTCCACTCAATGCTGTCTGGTGACTTAAATGGGAGGGAAATAATTTTAAAAAAAGGGATATATATATATATGCATATATATATATTCATGGAACTGATTCATTTTGATGTACAGCAGAAGCTAACCCAACAATGTAAAACAACTACATTCCAATAAAAAATAATAATAAAACAAAAAATTAAATTATATAGATGTGTTAATATAAGTAAATAGTAAAAACAAAGATTTTACTCCAAAATGTAAGCTTATAAGTTCTTCATTATGATGTTTTTGTCTTTCATTTCTTTAATAATTCATTTGTCTTCAAGTTCTTTTAAATGAAACCTCTACTGAGTTTTATGATACCTTGTGAAATTCAAGATGTGAATAGAATATGCATCACTCTGCATTATTCATCTCATAATTTGTTGCATGTTATTTTAGACCATTTGGCAATTTTTTTCATGAACAAGACTTACAGCACCATAAAGCTCCCTGTCTAGTCGTAAGTGTTACAATTAAAAGTATACCTGTGGCGGATTCATGTTGATGCATGGCAAAACCAATACAATATTGTAAAGTAATTAACCTCCGATTAAAATAAATAAATTAAAAAAAAGAATCTTAAAAAAAGAAAATAATGAATAAAAAATCACACAAATTAAAAACAATAAAAAATAGTAGCTCGGGCCCCAGATCACTTATAAGAAATGTGTTCTTGCTCAGGAGCAGGTAGATATGTTATTTAATTCAGTTTCTCCTGATTCCCAGGTATATGAGTGATGGTCTGTTAATCAATTATAGATAAGTCTACAGGCATATTTCTAAATAAGAGGAGAAGGAGTACACAACATGAAAGAGAAATGTGAAACTTTGCCAACTCTTTACCAGACATTCCAATGCAACACGTCTTCTCACTAACAACTGAACTCTTTCTAAAAGTGGTCTTAAAGCTAAATGTTTGAATATTTATGCGCAGTTATTTTTCATAATATAAGGGTGCAATTGTGAAAGTTTTAGCATGCAAAATAATTGTAATATCGGATCCGAGGAATTATATTCAACTCACATTATCTAACACCTATTGTAGTAGATGCCTGCGTGCCTCCATACCTGCATGCTAAGTCGCTTCAGTCATGTGCTGCCTCCCCATTGACTGTAGCCCACCCGGCTTCTCGGTCCACGGGATTTTCCAGGCAAGAATACTGGAGTAGGTTGCCATGCCCTCCTCCAGCGGATCATCCAAACCCAAGGATCAAACCTGCCTGTACTACTATATCTGGGATAGCCATTGTATTAGACACATACTCCTAATTAACAAATTTTCCAAAAAAACGTATTGGCTTAAGAACACACACCTCCATATTCTTAGAATTCCTGTGGGTCAGAATGAGGAAAGTGCCTCACTGGCTAATTCCGAGTCACTCTGCTTGGGTGGCAACTGGGTAATGGCCTGGGCTGCTGTCACCTGGATGCTCAGCTGGGCTGGAGGCTTTGCTTCCAAGTTGGCTCACTCTCCTGGCTTTTGGGAGAGGCCTCAGCACCTGACCACGTGGGTATCTCTGCAGCTAGCTTTCTTCAGGGCCAGTGACCACAGACAGGGAGGAGGAAGCCTTCACAGCAGGTATCAGTTTGTCACACTGTCACATCAGTCATGTGTAATCGTGAGAAATGGCCACTAAGTCCTGCACACTCAGTAGTGAGAACTCAAGCTTTAATATTTGGAGAGAGGAGTGTGGAAGGCGTTGTGGACTTTCCTAAAACCATCACATATAGAAAAACATCAGGTGAGCTGAACAGAATATTTTCAGGGGTTGCTTCCTTTACTCCTCAACTTCCTCTGAGTTGCCTCTAAACAATCTTCTTTCTAACAGTACACTGTAAAATTTCAGCATACTTAACCCAGTTATTCCATGAAAGAAAACTGTAATGATATAAAACAGTTCAGTGACCTTAATGGTAATTCCAAGCATACATTTAAAATGAATTTTCAAAGCATAAGTTCCATTAAAATGAAGGTATTAGCAGTATGAAACAGATTTTAATCTGCATAAGAATTTTAATAAAAATATTTAATCTTGTTTAAGATGGATTTGTGAAAATGGTGCTGTGTGCTTAGTCACTCAATCATGTACAACTTTTTGTGATCCTTTGGACTATAGCCTACCAGGATCCTCTGTCTATGGAATTCTCCAGGCAAGGATATTGCAGTGGGTTGCCATTTCCTTCTCCAGGGGAATCTTTTGACCCACAGATGAAACCTACATCTCCCATGTCTTCTGCATTGCAGATGGATTCTTCACCACTGAGCCATAGGGAAGCCATTTGAAAATGGTAGATCAACCCAATTCTATTTATATCACAACGAGGTTATCCCACAAAGCACCTTGTGAAGTTCTTGTTGACAACATGAAGAAACTATTTAAATAGCTTATCAATATTCATAGTTTCATTAGATGAGCTGGTTATCAGATGCAGGACTTTGTTGTCAGGACTGTTCCCTTCCTCTTTTGTATGATCAGCTGGTTTAATGCTGCAAAGGAGATGCATCTGGAATGATACACAGGTGCTGAAAGTGAACCTATATTAGGACAAATTCATCACTCAGAACAAATCCCATGTGTGAGGGTGGACCTAATAACATGACATTTAAAACTTAAACTTAAAAATGATAAGATCCTGGGCCTGGATCTTTGGAGTAAGTTGCAGAGGTACCGAAAGACTAGGAACACTGTAAAACTGAGTGAATACTTTTCATCAGTTTTGAGATCAATCTGAGCCAACATTATGATGGACAGCCAAGCCTGCTCATGAGACCTGAACCTGTGTTGGTAGGAGTGTAAGAGAAGAATGAGGCTGTTCTGAGTCCTGACAAAGTCAATGCCATTCCAACTATAGTGGACTCGTGCTTCAATAAATGATCTGGTTAGAGAGACAAAGACAGATTCACATGTGCCCAAATAAAAGAGAGGAGGAAAATAGCTCACGCCAGTGATAGTAATGATGCTTACTTTTAATTATGCTCTCTTTGTGTACCTTTAGGAAGTGAGTGTCAGAGGATTATTTTACTGTATTCATATTCTATGATGCACCAAAATGATAAATGTACTAGTTCTGAAATCAGATAATCAGAACTCAGATCTCTCCTCTACAATGTAATGACAAGGTTAATTGAGTTCTTTTCACTTGGTTCTTGCAAATACAAAGACTCAAACTTGCCCAACATAGAATTATTGAAAGATACACATATCTTAACATACATGATGAAATTTGTAAAATTCAAGGCTGAAGAGACAGTGTTCTAATCTCCCAAAATTAGTGGACAGAAATCTAGACTATTACTTAACAGGAATCAAACTACGTAAGCTTTCAAACTTAAAAATGTAGACAAGCTTCAAAAAAGTGGGGGAAATCTATCAGCGATGAGAAATGCAGACTATAGGCCATAAGAGGGTATAATTGACAAGTCTTTGTTAAAGAAATGGATTAAGATATGCAAAGAATCAAATTTTATAATTCACATAGCAAGCATATACATGAAAATTACTCAATATATGCTGATAACAATAAAATGTAATTATGTTATACCTCATTTAAAATATTTGTAAGAAATACTGAAAAATACATCATTCTCCAATTAAAATTAGACCATAAGTAACAAGGGTTTCCCTTCATCTTAACCATTTAAATATTAAGAATTATTCATTGTTCATTTCTCTGATTAGACAAGCAAGGGAAAAGATATCTTAATGTCTAGTTTGATGGATAAATAAGAATGTTACTCTGTGTGATCTGATCAATGAAAAATTGTTGTGGTTCTCTCTCTATATCACATATTTCCAATAAACAGAAAAGTAAACTAACAAATGATAATTGTAAAAAAATCTGTTTGATTCCTACATTGACTTGGTATGAGAATAAATGTCAGGATTCTGGTTTCTGATGAGAATGGAGAAGAAAGAATAAGAAAGCAGATGAGCCACAAGATAAAATCTGTACTTTCATCTCTTGATTAAGATGCTAATTTAGTCAACCAGGTTGGAACTTCTGTATTTAAGGAGAATTTTTTTAATAGATCTGTATAGTTTCCTACCAAGAGAATCCACATACACATTTTACATAATATGACCCACAAGACATACTTTGATCTTCATTAGCAAGGAGTTCCTTATATACTTCAATCATCTGAATTTTCTATAACTTTTTTTCCTATAAACTGTAATGCAATGAATGTAATTAAGTGAACAAGGATATAATTCATAGATGAAATATTAACTCAAATTGTATACTGAGGTAAAACATTATTTCTACTATTTTAATTCCAAGGGAAACCTTGTGATTATCCAGTGATCAAACATGGTTGGCTATATTATTCATACAGAGGATACTTTCCAGCATATGTAAATCAACAGTTTATCTATTCCTGTGATCGGTATTTTGTGCCTCCTTCACAACGTTCCTGGGACCACCTGACTTGCACAGCACAAGGATGGTCTCCAGAAGAACCATGCCTCAGTAAGTAAATCTCCTTAAGTTTACATGCATAATCTTTGAAAGAGTGAAGAGACAAAAGTTGACAAGTGAGTACAGTTAAGTATTATGTAACAACAGTAAGGCCAAGGGATGAGTTCTATGAGCAAAAAATCCAATAGAACTTCCCTTTACTAGAGGCTTTTCATGTAAATCCTGTGAGAGATACAGAGACTTTACAAGAATATCTGCATCATTTATACATATTTTAGTCATAAAACTAAAGGCAAATAATATGGAATGTTATAGTTTTCATTTTCCACAAATGTGGTAGTAGCTTCCATTTTTATTGTTACATGTTTTATTTGAATACTAATGCATTCTTATGTAAATTCTATAATCTTTAATGTACTATTTTCCCAAATTTATGTTGTTCTTCTTTCATATTAATTTTATGATCCTAAGGACAATGTATTTTCAATTATTTGGAAAATGGATATAACCCACATCGTGAAGAAAAATATTTACAGGGTGAAACTGTAAAAGTCCGCTGCTATGAAGGCTACAGTCTTCAAAATGATCAGAACACAATGAACTGCACAGAGAGTGGCTGGTCTCCTCCTCCCAGATGCATCCGTGTCAGTGAGTAAACTGGGCTGAGATCCCAGTGTGTTCATAATTTTCTAAGACTCAGCTGTATTATCCACTCAAAAAGTTTATATGAAATTCTTGTTTTGCCAACGGACCTATTTAATTTTATTGTTTACAAGTGTCTATGAGTGTACCTATAGACGTCTTGATAAGTATGTGACAAAATCTGCTGCTGCTAAGTCGCTTCAGTTGTGTCCGACTCTGTGTGACCCCAGAGACGGCAGCCCACCAGGCTCCCCCGTCCCTGGGATTCTCCAGGCAAGAATACTGGAGTGGATTGCCATTTCCTTCTCCAATGCATGAAAATGAAAAGTGAAAGTGAAGTTGCTCAGTCATGTCCGACTCTTCGTGACCCCATGGACTGCAGCCTACCAGGCTCCTCCACCCATGGGATTTTCCAGGCAAGAGTACTGGAGTGGGGTGCCATTGCCGTCTCCATATAACAAAATACATGTACCTATTGATAGACATTAGTTAAGAAAATAGGAAAAGATCCACAAAGAAGAAACCTGTAATAACAGAGTGAGGTCAGAAAGATGTCAGGGGTCTCACTGTCTCTCCTGATATAAACACAGACTTTGACCATCATTTGTGGATAAGAGGATCTTTGTGGGTGTCCAGGAGTCTAGCAGAGACACGACAGCATGCTGCTAGAGCACAAAGATTGAAGACTGGATTTCTCACTGAAGGTTAGAGCAGTAGCCTTGTTTTGCCCCTGAGGTGGCACTGCTTAGTGCCAAGACAGACCCCTCAGCACAGGATTTTACCTGTGGGGAAAATAAAAGCGTGTGAGCAAGTGCCGCGTCCTCATCTTCCAGCCCTCTTCTCTCTCCCCTTATCCAGGCCACTGGGGTCACCTACATGGCTGGGATGGGGAGAGGCCAGGAGCACAGCATCCAGGGCTAGAATTCTTCAAGGAACATGGGTTCTACTGACCACGTGGAGACCCCACCAGGGAGCCCCAAACCATTGCAGACACGGTGCTTGTGGTTCTGCTCACCCCTGGGCCCCTCATCTCATCTACATCCCTTCCCCAGGGCCAGCTCCCTGTGTAAGTCCCCACGGTGGCACCTAGACCTTTGCAGATGGCCTGTGGGACATCCAGAAGCCAACCAGTCCCCGTGGGTCTGTGAGAAAGCACATGAATGTGAGCATTTGACATTGCCCCAGGGAAGCAGCCAGGAAACTGTCGGCACAGAGACTGTGCTGCGTGGATAGAAGCATATGAGCTTCAGAATTCTTTCCTAGGAGGAGTTGAGTACATGGGACAGGTGTGTCCTTAAAAAAGGTCTGAAAAGTCTCAAAATCCCTAGCAATGTGACAGTGTACTTCCCTCCCCAGGTCAGTCTGTAAAGACTGGAGGGAGTGACTGCTTCTTTAAATGCAAACACAGCAACTTGAGACTTCAATGGACATAGACATCAAAGGACTAAAATGTTAACAGAGAAATACAATAGTTTTTCAGTTACTGACCCAAATAATAGATATGGACGATTTGTCTGATAAGTAATTCAAATTAATTGCTCAAGAATTTCATTGAGGTAGAAGAGAACAGTGGAGAAGGAAATGGCAACCCACTCCACTGTTCTTGCCTGGGAAATCCCATGGGCAGAGGAGCCTGGAGGGCTACAGTCCATTGAGTCTCAAAGAGTCAGACACAACTGTAGTGACTTAGCATGCAAACATGCAATCCTTTATATTTAGAGTAATTATTGATAGATAAGGATGTATTAATATTATCTTTTTTATTTTACAGGATGTTTTATAGTTTCCTAATTCTTTCCTTCCTCTGATGGCTTGCCTCTTTGAATTCATGATTTTTGTAGTAGTAGGAGGCATTTAATAAACTTTTCTTTACCATTTGTGAATCTAGTATGGATTCTTGCTTCTTTTACCTTGAGATTTACATAAAATTCCTTACAGAGAGAGCACTGTATTTTATGCTGATAATATATGAACATCATCCACATATTAAATCTCCTTCCTTTTACCCTTCTCCATTTTATCTTTTTGATATCATGATTTACCTCTTTTTATAATGTGTACTTAATTAAAAAATAATTGTAGCTATAGTAATTTTTATATTCCTGTACTTTAACTCTTAAATAGCTGTGTTTAACATTCCATCTCAAGGTACTGCAGTGTTCTGAATGTGAGTGTGCACTTAAATTTACCAGTGTACTAGGTATTTTCATGGAATGAATTAGCATTCTTTTATTTCAACTTCAATAATTCCTTTTAGTGTTTCAGTAAGGAAGGTCTGTGTGCCTGCTCAGTTACCTCAGCTGTGTCTGACTCTTTGCGACCCTGGCAGCAGCCCGCCAGGCTCGTCCCTCCATGGGGTTCTCCAGGCAAGAATACTGGAGTGGGTTGCCATGCCCTCCTCAAGGAAAGACTAGTTGTGTTCTCTTTCCTCAGTATTTGTTGGTCTGGTAAAATCTTTATATTCGTTTCTTTTCTGAATGATATTTTCAAGTATTCTTCTTTGGTAGTTTTTTCTTTCAACACTTGGAATATATCATCCCACTTTCTCCTGGCCTAGTAGGTTTCTGCTGAGAGATTTGCTAAGATCCAAATGAAGGCTTCTTAGTAAATTTCAAGGTTTTTGTTTTGTTAGCTTGTTTGTTTTTTCTTCATGCTGCTTGAAGTCTTCTCTAGTTTTCTTTGATTTTTGCAATTTTATTATAAACGTGTTTTGGAGAGGATTTTTTAAGTTGATTTGGTTTGGTCACCTGTAAGCTTCCTGAACTTAGATATTCAAATAGCATCCTTGATTTGGGAAGTTCTCAGACATTACTCCTTAAATATGTTTTCTTCCCCATCTTCTTTTCTCCTCCGGGAACTTCAGTAATTTGCAAATCAGTTCTGTTTTCAATGTAGCATAGATCATGTAGCCTTTCTTTGTTCTTTTTCATTCTTTTTTTTAAATTTAATTTTGTTTTTAATCTCCCTAGACAGGGTAACTTTGATATATCATCTATCTCACAGATTCTTTTACCTTTTTGACTCTGTGGTTGATGCTCTTTAATGATTTTTTTTCATTTCATCCTTGGAACCTTCAGCACCAGAGTTTCTGTTTTTTTTTTTTTTTTTTATGATTTGTATGTTTTTATTAAACTGCTTGTTTTGTCCATTGTTTATTGTTTTCCTGCTTTTGTTCAAGTATCTTACTGTATTTTCTATAGCACACCGAGTTATTTAAAATGGCGATTTTGAATTCTTCACTGGATCAATCACACATTGCCAATTGGATGTGAATACTGAAGATTTTTATACTTTGTTAGTGTCATGGTACTTTGAGTTCATGTTCCTTGAAGTTTTGTGGTGCTGTTTTTCTAATTAAAGTTCCAGTCTCTTTTGGGTGAGAGACAACTTCCTTCAGCCCTGCTAGAGACTCCAGAGCTATTTCGAATCTTCTATAGTGGTACCTGCTGACACTTCTCATCCCTGTTTTGTCAGAATTCCTGTGCTTGTATGTCTTGTCTAGATACATTAGTGCACAAGAAATGGTACTGACAGCCTGTCCTTTGTTTTCCCCAAAGTAGAACTACATCTTTTTTTATTTTTATTTTTTTACTTAAAAAATTTTTATTTTAAATGGATGCCAATTACTTTACAATATTGTAGTGGTTTTTGCCATACAGTGACATGAATCAGCCATGGGCGTACATGTGTTCCCCATCCTGAATCCCCCTACCACCTCTCTCCCAATCCCATCCCTCAGGGTTATTGCAGTGCACCATCCCTGAGCACCCTGTCTCATGCATCAAACCTGGACTGGCAATCCGCTTCACATATGACAATATATATGCTTCAGTGCTACTAATCTTGTGTTCTTGTTCTGGGCCACAGGTTTAAGCCAAATTTATGTGCGAGCTCACTGGTGGTCTGTCAAAGGTTGCTCTTCCCTCTGGGTCAGTTGTAACCACAGGGATCTGGCCACAGGGTGGAAGGGTGTGTGAATGAAGCAGACAGAGGTCCACTTGTCAATACCTGGAGTTTCACAGAAGGACTTAGCTCCATGCATGAATTTTAAAGATAGGTTTTCCAGGACTGCTAGAGTGCAGCTGAGAGGGAATTGAGATAGTTCATGAGCCACTGTAGGCATCACAGTCAAGACAGAGATCTGTCTGCCTTTTACTTCATGCATGCATGAGTGCGCCTTCTCCTGGGTCCATTGGCATGTTGAATTTCAGGGGTGGGTGGTTGTTTATTTTATATTTATTTATTTTTAATGGAAGTATACTTACTTTACAGTATTATGTTGGGTTCTACCAAACATCAACAAGAATCAGCCATAGATTTACCCATGTCCCCTCCCACATGAACATCCCTCCCATTTCCCTGCCCATCCCACCCTTCTAGGTTGTTACTGAGCTCTGGATTGAATTCCTTGAGTCATACAGCAAATTCCCATTGGCTATTTTACATATGGTAGTTTAACTTTGCATGCTAACCCTCTCCGTACATGCCACCCTCTACTTCCTCCCTGCCAGCCGTGTCCATCAGTCTGTTCTCAGTGTCTGTGTCTCTATTGCTGCTGTGCAAATAGGCTTATCAGTACAATATCTCTAGATTCCATGTATATGTGTTAGTATACGATATTTGTTTTTTTTTTTTTTAATATTTGTTTTTCTCTTTCTGACTTACTTCACTCTGTATACTAGGCTGTATGTTCATCCACCTCTTTAGGACTGACTCCAGTGCATTCCTTTTTATGACCGAGTAATATTCCACTGTATATATGTAGCACAGCTTCTTTATCTATTAATCTGTGGACATCTATGTTGCTTCCATGTCCTAGCTGTTGTAAATGGAACTTCAGGGAACATTGGAGTACATGTGTCCTTTTCAGTTTTGGTTCCCTCAGGGTATATACCTAGGAGTGGGGTTGGTGGATCATATAGTGGTTTTACTCCTGGCTTTGTAAGTACTCTCCATACTGTTCTTTATAGTGGCTGTATCAATTTACATTCCCACTAACAGAGCAAGAGGCTTCCCTTTTCTTCACACCTTCTCCAGCATTTATTGTTTGTAGACTTTTTAATGATGGTCATCCTGACTGGTGTGAAGTGATGTCTCATTGTAGTTTTGACTTGTGTTTCTCTAATAGTGATATTGAGAATATATTCATGCGTTTATTAGCCATTTTAGGTCTTTAGACAAATGTCTGTTTAGGTCTTTTCCCCACTTTTTGATTGGGTTTTTTGTTTTTCTGGTATTGATTTGTATGAGCTGCTTGTATGTTTTGGAAATTAATCCTTTGTCAGTTGTTTCATTTGGTATTTTTCTTTTCCCATTCTGAGCATTGTCTTTTCACCTTATTCATAGTTTCCTTTGCTGTGGAGAAGCTTTTAAGTTTAATTACGTCCCACTTGATTATCTTTGTTTTTATTCCATTACTCTAGGAGGTGGGTCATAGAGGATCTTGCTGTGATTTATGACAAAGGGTGTTCTGCCTGTGTTTTCCATCCATTTTGAGTTTATCTTTGTGTATGGTGTTAGAAAGTAGTCTAATTTCATTCATTTCCATGTAGCTGTCAAAGTTTTCCCAGCAGCACTTATGAAAGACCCTCTATTTGCCCCATGGTATATTCTTGCCTCTTTTGTCAAACATAAGTTATTCGTAGGTGTATGGGTTAATCTCTGGGCTTTCTATCTTGTTCCATTGGTCTATATTTCTGTTTTTCTGCCAGTACCATACTGTCTGGATACCTATAGCTTTGTAGTCAGTCTGAAGTCAGGAAGGCTGATTCCTCTAGCTCCATTTTTCTTTCTCAAGATTGCTTTGGCTATTCAGGTCTTTTGTGTTTCCATATGAATTGTGACTTTTTGTTCTAGTTCTGTGAAAAATAGCATTGGTATTTTGATACAGATTGCATTGAATCTTCCGATTATATTTGGTAGTATAGTCATTTTCATAATGTTGATTCTTCTAACTCAGGAACATGGAATATCTCTCCATCTGTTTATGTTGTCTTTGATTTCTTTCCTCAATGTCTTGTACATTTCTGTATATAGCTCTTATGTCTCCTTAGGTTTTTTCCCTAGGCATTTTATCCTTTTTGTTGCAATGGTAAATGGTATTGATACCTTAAATTTCTCTTTCTGATGTTTCATTGTTAGTACAGAGGAATGCAAGTGATTTCTGTGTATTCATTTTGTATGCTGCCAGTTTGCTAAATTCGCTGATTACCTCTAGCACTTTTCTGAATATATCTTTAGGATTTTCTATGTATAGTATTGTCTGTCTGCAAACAATGAGAGTTTTGCTTCTTCTTTTCCAATCTGGATTCCTTTTATTTTTATATTTTTTTTCTGTGATTGCTGTTGCAAGGGCTTCCAAATAATGTTGTCTAATAGTGGTGAGAGTGGGCCCCCTTGTCTTTTCCTAATCTCAGAGGGAATGCTTTCAGTTTTTCACCTTTGAGAATAATGTTTGTTCTGGGTTTCTCATATATGGCCTTTATTATGCTGAGGTAGGTTCCTTCTTTGCTCATGTTTTGAAGAGTATTTATCATAAATGGGTACTGAAATTTTTCAAAAGCTTTTTCTGCCTCTATTGAGATGGCCATATGGTTTTATCTTGCAATTTATTAATATGGTATATCACATTGATGGATATACACAAGTATATTGAAGAATGCTTGCATCCTTGGGATTAACCCAACTTGATCATAGTGTGCTATCTTTTTAATGTATTTTTGAATTCTGTTTGCTAGAGTTTTGCTGAGGATTTTTCCATCCATTTTCATCAATGATATTGGCCTGTAATTTTCTTTTTTATTTTGTCTTTGTCTGGTTTTGGTATTAGGGTGATGATGGCCTTGTAGAATGAGTATGGAAGCGATCCTTCCTCTGCAGTTTTTTAAAAGAGTTTGATAAGAATGGGCATTAGCTCTTCTCTAAATGTTTGAGAGAATTCACCTGTGAAACTATCCGGCCCTGTGCTTCAATTTTCTGGGAGTTTTTAAAATCACATTTTCAATTTCAGTGCATGTAATTGGCTTGTTCATAATTTCTATTTCTTCCTGGTTCAGTCTTGGTAGATTGAACTTTTCTAAGAATAGATGTTGTCCGTTTTATTAATCCTTTGTATTTCTGTATTGTCTGTTACCCTCTCCTTTCTCATTCCTAATTTTGTGGATTTGATTTTTCTCCCCTTTTTTCTTGATGGATTTGACTAATTGACAATTTTGTTTATCTTCTCAAAGAAGCACCTTCTAGTTTTATTAATCTTTACCATTGTTCCTTCATTTCTTTTTCATTTATTTCTGATCTGATCTGTAGGATTTCTTTCCTTCTACTAATTTTTTTTTTTATGTCCTTCTTTATCCAGTTGTTTTAGGTGTAAAATTAGGTTGTCTATTTGATGTTTTTTTTTTTTTTTTGGCCATAAACATCCCTCTTAGAACTGTTTTATTGCATTCCATAGGTTTTGAGTTGTCATGTTTTCATTGTCACTTGTTTCAAGAATTCTTTGTTTTCCCTATTGATTTCTTCACTTACCTCTTCATTATGTAAAAGTATATTGTTTAATCTCCAAGTGTTTGTGTTTTTTACTGTAATTGATAACTAGTCTCATAGTATTGTGGTCAGAAAAAATTCATAGATTTTCAATGTTTAATCATTTACAGAGGTTTGATTTTTGGCCCAAATATAGTCTATCCTCTTTTTCTTGGGTGTTCATTCTATAAGGTTGTGTAGGTCTTCATAAAACCATTCCACTTCAGCTTCTTCAGCGTTATTGGTTGGGGCATAGACTTGGATTACCGTGATTTGAATGGTTTGCCTTGGAATGAACGGAGATCATTCTGTCATATTTGAGATTACATCCAAGTACTGCATTTTGGTTAACCATTTGGTTAACTCTTTTGTTAACCATGTTGGCTACTCCATTTCTTCTAAGAGATTCCTGCCCGCAGTAGTAGATATAATGGTCATCTGAGTTAAATTCATCCAATCCAGTCCATTTTAGTTCGCTGATTCCTAGAATGTCGATGTTCACTCTTGCCATCTCCTGTTTGGCCACTTCCAATTTGCCTTGATTCATGGACCTGACATTCTAGGTTCCTATGTAATATTGCTCCTTTACAGTGGAGATGATGGAATTCCAGTTGAGCTATTTCAAATCCTGAAAGATGATGCTGTGAAAGTGCTGCACTCAATATGCCAGCAAATTTGGAAAACTCAGCAGTGGCCACAGGGCTGGAAAAGGTTAGAATTCATTCCAATTCCAAAGAAAGGCAATGCCAAAAAACGTTCAAACTACCACACAATTGCACTCATCTCACATGCTAGTAAAGTAATGCTAAAAATTCTCCAAGCCAGGCTTCAGCAATATGTGAACCATGAACTTCCAGATGTTCAAGCTCGTTTTAGAAAAGGCAGAGGAACCAGAGATCAAATTGCCAACATGTGCTGGATCATGGAAAAAGCGAGAGTTCCAGAAAAACATCTATTTCTGCTTTATTGACTATGCCAAAGCCTTTGACTGTGAGGATCACAATAAACCGTGGAAAATTCTGAAAGAGATAGGAATACCAGACTACCTGACCTTCCTCTTGAGAAACCTATATGCAGGTCAGGAAGCGAAAGTTAGAACTGGACATGGAACAACAGACTGTTTCCAAATAGGAAAAGTTGTACATCAAGGCTGTATATTGTCACCCTGCTTATTTAACTTATATGCAGATTACATCATGAGAAAGGCTGGGCTGGAAGAACACACGCTGGAATTAAGATTGCCGGGAGAAATATCAATCACCTCAGATATGCAGATGACACCACCCCTTATGGCAGAAAATGAAGAGGAGCTAAAAGCCTCTTGATGAAAGTGGAAGAGGAGAGTGAAAAGTTGGCTTAAAGCTCAACATTCAGAAAACAAAGATCATGGCATCTGGTCCTGTCACTTCATGAGAAATAGATGGGGAAACTGTGGAAACAGTGTCAGACTTTACTTTTGGGGGCTCCAAAATCACTGCAGATGGTGATTGCAGCCATGAAATTAAAAGACAATTACTCCTTGGAAGGAAAGTTATGACCAACCTAGGTAGCATATTGAAAAGCAGAGACATTACTTTGCCAACAAAGGTCTGTCAAGTCAAGGCTATGATTTTTCCAGTGGTCATGTATGGATGTGAGATTTGGACTCTGAAGAAGGCTGAGCGCTGAAGAATTGATGCTTTTGAACTGTGGTGTTGGAGAAGACTCTTGAGAGTCCCTTGGACTGCAAGGAGATCCAACCAGTCCATTCTGAAGGAGATCAACCCTGGGATTTCTTTGGAAGGAATGATGCTAAAGCTGAAGCTTCATTACTTGGGCCACCTCAAGTGAAGAGTTGACTTATTGGAAAAGACTCTGATGCTGGGAGGATTGGGGGCAAGAGGAGAAGGGGATGACAGAGGATGAGATGGCTGGATGGCATCACCAACTCGATGGATGTGACTTTGAGTGAACTCTGGTAGATGGTGATGGACAGGGAGGCCTGGCATGCTGCAGTGCATGGGGTTGCAAAGAGTCGGACATGACTGAGCGACTGATCTGATCTGATAGTCTATCCTGGAAAATATTCCAAGCACACTTGAGAAGAAAGTGTCTTCTTTTGGATTTGTGTGGAAAATGCTGAAGGTATCAATTAGGTCCCTTTGGTCTAATGTTTCATTTAAGGTTTGTGTTTCCTTATTAATTTTCTGTTTTGATGATCTGCCCATTGGTATAACTGGGATGTTAACATCCCTTACCATTATTGTGTGCTGTCAATTTCCCTTTCTATGTTTGTTAGTATTTGACTTATAACTGAGGTGCTTCTATGCTGGGTCCATAGATGTTTAGAATTTTGTCTTCTTTGGGGATTGATTCCTTGATCATTATGTAATGTCCCTTCTTTATCTTGTATAATATTCATTTTAAAGTCAATTTGGTCAGAAATGAGAATTGCCTCTCCAACTTCCTTTTCATTTCCACATGCATGGAATATATTTTCCATCCTTTTAGTTTCAGTCTGTATGTGTCTCTAGGTCTGAAGCAGGTCTCTTGTAGACAGCCTATATATGGGTCTTGTTTTCTATCCATTCAGCCAATCTGTGTCTTTCAGTTGGAGAGTTTAATCCATTTACATTTAAAGTAATTATTTATATGTTACTATTAGCATTTTGCTATTATAATCTAATGCTGCATGTTCCTACAGCATTTTTTAAATTAATTAATTTATTTTAATTGGAGGCTAATTAATTTACAATATTGTAGTGGTTTTTGCCATATGTTGACATGAATCAGCCAAGAGTGTACATGTGTCTCCCATTCTGAAGCCACCTCCCACCTCCCTCCCCATCCCATCCCTCAAAGTCATCCCAGTGCACTGGCCCTGAGGCCCTTGTCTCATGCATCGAACCTGGACTGGCAATCTATTTCACATATGATAATATACATGTTCCAGTGCTATTCTCTCAAATCATCCCACCCTTGCCTTCTCCCACAGAGTTCAAAAGTCTGTGGTTTACCTCCTATCTCTTTTGCTGTCTCACATTTAGGATCATCATTAACATCTTTCTAAATTCTATACATATGCCTTAATATACTGTACTGGTGTTTTCTTTCTGACTTACTTCACTCTGTACAATAGGCTCCATTTCCATCCACCTCATTAGAACTGATTCAAATGCATTTTTTAATCACTGAGTAGTATTCTATTGTGTATACATACCACAGCTTTCTTATCCATTAATTTGCCAGTGGGCATCTGTGTTGCTGTCATGTCTTAGCTGTTGTAAACAGTGCTACGATGATCAATGGGGTACATGTGTCTCTTTCAATTCTGGATTCTTCAGTGTGTATGCCCGACGGTGGGATTGCTGGATCATATGGCAGTTCTATTTCCAGTTTTTAAGGAATCTCCACACTGTTCTCCATAGTGGCTGTACTAGTTTACATTCCCACAAGCAGTGTGAGAAGGTTCCCTTTTCTCCATACTCTCCAGCATTTATTGTTTGTAGACTTTTTGATGGCAGCCTTTCTGACCAGCATGAGATGGTACCTCATTGTGATTTTAATTTGCATTTCTCTGATAATGAGTAGTGTTGAACATCTTTTCATGTGTCTGTTAGCCATCTGTATGTCTTTTTGGAGAAATGTCTGTTAGTTCTTTGACCCATTTTTTGATTGGGTCATTTGTTTTTCTGTAAATTGATCTGCATGAATTGCTTGTATAGTTTGGAGAGTATTCCTTGTCAGTTGCTTCATGTGCTATTATTTTCTCCCATTCTGAAGGCTATCTTTTCAACTTACTTATAGTTTCCTTCGTTGTCCAGAAGCTTTTAAGTTTAATTAGGTCCCATTTGTTTATTTTTGCTTCTATTTCCATTACTCTGGGAGGTGGGTCATAGGGGATCTTGCTATGATTTATGTCAGAGTGTGTTTTGCCCATGTTTTCCTCTAGGAGTTTTATAGTTTCTGGTCTTACATTTAGATCTTTAATCCATTTTGAGTTTATTTTTGTGTATGGTGTTAGAAAGTGTTCTAGTTTCATTCTTTTACAAGTGGTTGACCAGTTTTCCCAGCACCACTTGTTAAAGAGATTGTCTTCTCTCCATTGTATATTCTTGCCTCCTTTGTCAAAGATAAGGTTTCCATAGGTGGGTGGGTTTATCTCTGGGCTTTCTATCTTGTTCCATTGATCTATGTTTTTGGCATTGTGCCAGTACTATGCTGTCTTATGGACTGTAGCTTTGTAATATAGTCTAAAGTCAGGTAGGTTGATTCCTCCAGTTCCATTCTTCTTTCTCAAAATTGCTTTGGCTCTTCGAGATTTCTTTTGTATTTCCATACTAAATTGTGAATTTATTTATTCTAGTTCTCTGAAAAGTGCCATTAGTAGCTTGATAGGAATTGCTTTGAATCTATAGATTGCTTTTTGTAGTATACTCATTTTCACTATATTGATACTTTTGATCCATGTACAGGGTATATTTCTATATCGATTTGTGTTCTTTGAGTTTTTCATCAATGTTTTATATTTTCTATATATATATATATATGTCTTTTGTTTCTTTAGGAAGATTTATTCCTAACTATTTTATTGTTTTCATTGCACTTGTGAATGGAATTGTTTCCTTAATTTCTCTTTCTGTTTTCTGATTGTTAGTGTATAGGAATGCAAGGGATTTCTGTGTGTTAATTTTATATCCTGCAACTTTACTATATTCATTGACTAGCTCTAGTAATTTTCCAGTAGTGTCTTTAGGGTTTTCTATGTAGAGGATCATGTCATCTGCAAATAGTGAGAGGTTTACTACTTTTTCCCGATCTGGATTCCATTTATTTCTGTTTTCTCCTCTGATTTCTATGGCTAAAACTTCCAAAATTATGTTGAATAGTGGTAGTGAGAGTGGGCACCTTTCTCTTGTTCCTGACTTTAGGAAAAATACTTTCAAGTTTTCACCTTTGAGGGTAATGTTTGCTGTGGGTTTATCATATATGGCCTTTATCATTCTGAGTTATGTTCCTTCTATGCATGCTTTCTGGAGGGTTTTTTTTTTTTATCATAAATGAATGTTGAATTTTGTCAAAGCTTTCTCTGCATATATTGAGATAATTATATGGTTTTTATCTTTTAATTTGTTAATATTGTGTATCACATTGATTGAATTGTGAATATTGAAGAATCCTTGCATCCCGGGGATAAAGCCCACTTGGTCATGATGTATGATGTTTTTAATATGTTGTTGGATTTTATTTCCTAGAATTTTTTTTAAGGATTTTTGCATCTATGTTCATCAGTGATATTGATCTGTAGTTTTCGTTTTTTGTGGCATCTTTGTCTGGTTTTGGTATTAGGGTGATGGTGGCCTCAAAAAATGAGTTTGGCAATTTACCTTTCTCTACAATTTCCTGGAATGATTTGAGTAGGATACGTGTTAGGTCTCTAAATTCTTGGTAGAATTCCGCTGGGAAGCCATCTGGTCTTGGGCTTTTGTTTACTGGAAGATTACTGATTACAGTTTCGTTTCTGTGCATGTGATGGGTCTGTTAAGATTTTATCTTTCTTCCTGGTTCAGTTTTGGAAGGTCAGACTTTTTAAAGAATTCATCCATGTCTTCCAAGTGGTCCATTTTATTGTCATAAAATTGCTGATAGTAATCTCTTATGATCCTTTGTATTTCTGTGTTGTCTGTTGTGATTTCTCAATTTTCATTTCTAATTCTGTTGATTTGATTTTTCTCCCTTTGTTTCTTGATGAGTCTGGCTAATGGTTTTTCTATTTTATTTATCTTCTCAAAGAACCAGCTTTTAGTTATGTTGATTTTTGCTATAGTCTCCTTTGTTTCTTTTTCAATTACTTCTGCCCTAATTTTTATGAGTTCTTTCCTTCTACTAACCCTGGGGTTCTTCATTTCTTTTTCTAGTTGCTTTAGGTGTACAGTTAGGTTATTTATTTGATTTTTCTCTTGTTTCTTGAGGTAAGCTTGTAATGCTATGAATCTTCCCGTTAGCACTGCTTTTACTGAATCCCTTAGGTTTTGTGTTGCTGTGTTTTCATTTTCATTCATTTCTATGGATATTTTGATTTCATTTTAAATTTCTTCCGTGATTGGTTGGTTATTCAGAAGCATGCTGTTTAGACTCCATATATTTGTATTTTTAATAGTTTTTTTTTTCCCCTGTAGTTGACATCTAATCTTACTGCATTGGGATTAGAAAAGAGGCTTGGAATGATTTCAATTTTTTGAATTTACTAAGGCTAGATTTAGCCCAGTATGTGATCTATCCTGTATAAGGTTCAAAAAGCTGTTGAGAAAAAGGTGAAATGCATTGTTTGGGGGTGAAATATCATATAGATATTCATTATGTCTATCTAGTCCATTGTATCATTTATCATTTATGTTTCCTTCCTAATTTTCTGTTTAGTTGATCTATCCATAGGTGTGAGTGGGATATTAAAGTCTCCCACTATTATTGTGTTACTGTTAATTTCCCCTTTCACACTTGTTAGCATTTGCCTTGCATATTGTGGTGTGCTTATGTTGGGTGCATATATACTTATAATTGTTATATATTCTTCTTGGATTGATCCTTTGATCATTATTTAGTGTCTTTCTTTGTAATTTCTCATGGCCTTTATTTCAAAGTCTATTTTGTCTGATATGAGTATTGCTCCTCCTGCTTTTTTTGGTCTGCATTTGCTTGAAATATATTTTTCCAACCCTCTACTTTCAGTCTGTATGTGTCCCTTGTTTTGAGGTGGGTCCCTTGTAGGCAGCATATATAGGGGTCTTGTTTTTGTATCCATTCTGCCAGTCTTTGTTCTTTGGTTGGGGCATTCAACCCATTTACATTTTCGGGTAATTATTGTTAAGTATGATTCCATTGCTATTTATTTTGTTGTTTTGGATTCAAGTTAATAAACCTTAATAGCTTCCCTTGTAACTCAACTGGTAAAGAATCTGGATGCAATGCAGGAGATCCGGGTTCGATCCCTTGTTTGGGAAGATCCCCTGGAGATGGACATGGCAAACTACTCCAGTATCCTTACCTGGAAAATCTCATGGACACAGGAGCCTGGTGGGCTGCCATTCTTGGGGTCACAAAGAGTCGGGCATAACTGAGTGACTAACACTTACTTACTTATAAACCTTTTCTTTGTTACCTGTCTAGAGAAGTTCCTCTATCATTTGTTGAAGTGCTGGTTTGGTGGTGATGAATTCTCTCAGCTTTTGTTTGTCTATAAAGCTTTTCTTTTCTCCTTCATATCTGAATGAGGTCCTTACTGGGTATAGTAATGTGGGTTGTAGGCTTTTCTTTTTCATCTTTAAAAGTATGTCCTGCCAATCCCTTCTGGCCTGAAGAGTTTCTGTACAGAGATCAGCTGTTATCCTTATGGGAATGCCCTTGTGTGTTATTTGTTGGTTTTCCCTTGCTGCTTTTAATATTTGCTCTTTGTGTTTGATCTTGGTTAATTTGATTAATATGTGTCTTGGGGTGTTTCACCTTGGGTTTATCCTGTTTTGGAGCCTTTGGCTTTCTTGGACTTGGGTGGCTATTTCCTTCCATATTTTGAGGACGTTTTCAACTATTATCTCCTCAAGTATTTTCTCATGGCCTTTCTTTTTGTCTTCTGGGACCCTTATGACTCAAATGTTGGGACATTTAACATTGTCCCAGAGGTCTCTGATGTTGTCCTCATTTTTTAAAATTCTTTTTTTTTTTCCCCGTCTGCTTCATTTATTTCCACCGTTCTATCTTCTACCTCACTTATCCTATCCTCTGCTTCAGTTATTCTACTGTTGGTTCCCACCAGAGTTCTTTTGATCTTATTTATTGAGTATTCATTATTGATTGATTCTTTTTTATCTCTTCTAGGTCCTTGTTAAACATTCTTGCATCTTCTCAATCCTCGTTTCTAGTCTATTTATCTGTAACTTCATTTTGTTTTCAAGATTTTGGATCATCTTTACTGTCATTATTCTGAATTCTTTTTGAGGTAGACTCCCTATCTCTTCCTCTTGTGTTTGGTTTGTTGGGGATTTATTCTGTTCCTTTACCTTCTGAATATTTCTCTGCCTTTTCATTTTATTTAGATTGTTCTGTTTGGGGTGGCCTTTCTGTATGCTGGAAGTTTGTGGTTCCTCTTTATTGTTGACTAAAAATAAAGGAAGGTTGCTCCCTGTGGGTGTGGTTGGACATTTGGCTTGTCAAGTTTCCCTGGTTATGGAAGCTTGAGTCCATGTTCGGGTGGGTGGAGCTGAATCTCTTCTCTCTGAGTGCCATGAAGTGCCCAGTAGTGAGTTTTGAGGTGTCTGTTGGTTTGGTGTGACTTTGAACAGCCTGTATTTTGAGGCTCAAGGCTATGTTCCTGTGTTGCTGAAGAATTAGCATGGTATGTCTTGCTCTGGAACTTGTTGGCTCTTGGGTGGAACTTGGTTTCAGTGTAGGTATGCAGGGTTTGGGATGTGCTCTTGTCAATTAATGTTCCCTGGAGTCAGGAGTTGTCTGGTGTTCTCAAGTTTGGGATATATGTCTCTTACCTCATGCATTCAGTCTTAATCTTACAGTAGCCTCAAGACTTCTCCATCCATTCAGCACTGCTGATAAAACATCTAGATAAATGGTGAAAAGGATCTCCACAGTGAGGGGCACCCAGAAAGTTTCACAGAGTTACATGGAGAAGAGAAGAGGGAGGAGGAAGACAGAAGTGACCAGGAGGTGAAGAGGGGAATCCAAAGGGGAGAGAGCAATTTAGCCAATAATCAATTCCCTATGTGCTGTCAACAGTCTGGAACACCCAGAGAGGTTCACACAATTAAATAGAGTATAGAAGAGGGAGAAGAGAGATAGAGGTGACCATGAGGAGAAGAAGGGCAGTCAAAAAGGGAGAGACCAATCTAGCCAGTAATCAGTTCCCTAAGTGTTCTCCATAGCCCAGAACACCCAGAGAGATTCACAGTTAAGTAGAGAAGCATATGGGGAGGGAGGAGGTAGAGGTGACCTGGGTGAGAAGAGGGAGAGTCAAAAGGGGAGAGAGCAATCAAACCAGTAATCACACCCATAAGTAAAAATGTGTACTGAAGATTAGATTCTTAAAGGTACAAAATTGATAACTGATAACAAAAAGCAAAGATTTAAAATCTAGAGTAGAGGTTAGACTCTGAAAAATGCAACATTAAAAATACAAAACCAATCACAAATTATAAAAAATACATATGTGAAATTTGCTTTGCAAAATAGGGTCTTTTTTGCAAGGTAATAATAGGTTATAAAAATGAAAATTAAAGGAATAATAAAGAACTGAAAAATTAAAAAATGATAATAGTAAAAATATATCTAGGAATTTCTCTGGAGCTCTTGAGGGCAGTGTGGGGTCAGTTCAGTTTCAGTTAGTTCCTTGTTCCAACTTATACTTCCTTTCAAGGTCTACAGGCCCTTCCAGTGCTTGGTCAATGCTAACTACAGGGTTTCAATCTGTTGTGCCTGTCACTTCGCGAGCACTTCCCTGTTATTTGTTTATTTTGGCCTCCTCTGTTTGCACGTCTCTTTGGTGTCTAATTTCTGCCCTGACGCCAGGGGGCGTGGTGGTCACTTATTTAGGCTCACTTGTTCAGTAGTGCTGTGGGGAGGGACGAATACTGCAAACATCACTGGCATGTGTGAGGAGTGCTCACAGTGTATGGACCACACTGGGTTGCCCTAGCTCATGGTGCCTGCGCTTTCCCTGTCTAACTGCTCAGACTCCAGGTTGCTTGGAAGGGGAACTTTCCAAAGCAGGCCCTAGGTTGCATGCACTTCCCAGGTCCAAGTTGCTCAGGTTCAGGTTCTCCATAAAGGCATAAACTCGGCTGGGCCTGCATTTTGTGCCTTTCCCAGGTCCGAGGAGCTCAGGTAACCAGGTGCTTGGCAAGCACACCGTCCCAGGTGTGCAGTGCGCCTTATCACCTCTCTGGTCCCAGTCTCTTGGTTTACTGGGTGCACTGCAAGAGCACTGTCTCAGGTGTGCCGTGTGTCTCCCCTGAGGGGCTGATCTCAGGTTGCAACCGTCTTGGCAGATGTCAACCGACCAATATCCCAGGGAGACGTGGTTAGCAAGTGGGAGCCTGCTCCCAGTTTGGTGGAGGATGCCGTCTCTGGGGCCAAAATTGCCCCTTGCCTTCTGGCTCTGGCCGTCACCTGCCTGCCTCTCTGCTTCCAGTGGTGCAGGGGGTTGTGGGGGGTGGTGGCGGGGAAGGAGCTGGTCTGCAGCCTGCTAGCTCTCCTTTGGCATTCGCTCAATCCTTTGTTCTGTGAGCGGGCCAGCATGTGGCTTAAGTTAGAGCTTTTCTTTCTCTCTCTCTCTCTCTCTCTCTCTTTCTTTTTCCCTCTCTCTCTCTGTCCCACAGTTTGTGCTGCTATCTCATGTTAGATCCTTCAGATTGTCCTCAGGGCATTCAGGACTGGTCCTTAACCCTAAGTGATGCAACAGTGCCTCCCCCACTTGCTGGTGGCAGATGTGAGTATTTGAGATATTTCTCCACTTGGAGTTGTGGTTAAGGCACGTATTCTGTGTGTGTGTGTGTGTTTTTCCCCCTCCCTGTTATGTTGCCTTCTTCCTGGTGCCTCAGATGTTAAAGCATCTGCCCGCAATGCAGGAGACCTGGGTTCGATCCCTGGGTAGGGAACATCCCGTGGAGAAGGAAATGGCAACCCACTCCAGTATTCTTGCCTGGAAAATCCCATGGACAGAGGACCCTGGTAGGCTACAGTTCATAGGGTCTCAAAGAGTCGGACGCAACTGAGCATCCTTCTTTCTTTCTTTCACTTTATGTTGCCCTCTGAGGTTCCAAAATTCCCCACAGACCCACTGGTGAGAGGGTTTCCTGGTGTTTGGAAACTTGTCCCCCTTCACAACTCCCTCCCCAGGATGGGTCTCTGTTCCTAACTCTTTTGTCTCTCTTTTTGTCTTTTACATTTTGTCCTACATCCTTTGGAAGAGAACGGACCACCTTTCTGGGTGCCTGGTGTCCTCCTCCAGTGTTCAGAAGTTGTTTTGGGGAAGTTCTCAGCATTCAAATATCTTTTGATGAATATGTGGGGGAGAAAGTGATCTCCCATGCTATTCCTCTGCCATCTTAAGACCTCTCCCCAATTAACATTTTCTTAATTGTTTTGAGTTTTTTGTAGGTCTTTCCTTTGTCTTATGCTTATTGCCTATATGTCTCTTTAATATATGTTGTAAAGCTGGTTTGGTGGTGCTAAATTCTCTTAACTACCACTTGTCTGTAAAGTTTTAATTTTTCCATCAATTTTGAATGAAATCCTTGCCAGGTAAAGTAATCTTGCTTGTAGATTTCCCCCTTTCAGCACTTTAAAGATATCCTGCCATTCCTTTTTGGCCTGCAGGATTTCTGCTGAAACATCAGCTGTGAATTGAATGGCTTTTCCCTTGCTGCTTTTAATATTCTTTCCTTGTGTTTAATCTCTGTTGGTGAGTATGTGTCTTGACATGTTTCTGCTTGAATTTATCTTGTATTGGACTCTCTGTGCTTCTTGAACTTGATTGACTATTTCCTTTCCCATGCTGGGAAGGTTTTCAACTATAGTATCTTCAAATAATTGCTCAGTGGCTTTCTTTTTCTCTTATTCCTCTGGGACCTCTATAGCTCAAATGTTGGTGTGTTTAATACTGTCCCAGAGGTCTCTGAAGCTCTCCTCATTTATTTTCATTCTTTTTCCTTTACTCTGCTCATCAGTAACTATTTCAACCATTCTATCTTCCAGCTCATTGTGCCATTCTTCTGCTTCAGTTAGTCTCTTATTGTTTCCTTCTAGAGTATTTTTGGCTTCCCTGGTGGCTCAGAGGTTAAAAGCACCTGCCTCCAATGTGGGAGGCCCAGGTTTGATCCCTGGGTCTGGAAGATCCCCTGGAGAAGGAAATGGCAATCCACTCCAGTATTCTTGCCTGGAGAATCCCATGGACGGAAAAGCCTAGTAGGTTACAGTCCAAGGGGTCGCAAAGAGCCAGACACGACTGAGCGACTTCACCTTACCTTACCTTTGAGTATTTTTAATTTCAGTAATTGTGTTAGTCATCTTTGTTTGTTTATTCTTTATTTCTTCTATATCCTTGGTAATTGTGTTAGTTGTGTTGATTGCTTCTTGGCATTTTATGCATTCTATTTTCAAGGTTTTGGAACATCTTTACCATCATTATTCTGAATTTTTTTCAGGTATTTGAACTACTTCCTCTTAGGGTTTATTTTATTTTATTTTTTTTAGGTCTTGTGTGCTTCTAGTTTGTTCCTTCATTTGAGCAATATTTTTTTACCTTTGCTTTTTTTTTTCATTTTTTCATTATTACATTTGATGTCTCCTCTTCTCAGGCTTTCATGTCGAGTTCCTCCTTCCTTTTGGTTTCTGCCCTTGCTGTGTAAGGCTGTGTCACTGGTTTTGTGTAGGCTTCTTTTGGGTGTGACTTTTGTTTGTACTCTGGTGAAAGGAGGTAAGTTTTCATTTTTTTTCCCCTCTGATGGGCAGGGCTGTATGAAGTGGATGTCATGTTTGCTGATGACTGGGTTTGTGTTTTTATCTTGGTTTTTGTTTTTGTTTTTGTTTGGGGTGAGGCATCCTACACTGGGTGCTGCTGGCAGTTGGGTGATGCCAGGTGTATACAGGTGGAGGCTTTTATGACAATTCTCACTAAAAAATACTCCCTGGGGTTAGGAGGTTTACAGCAGTCTAGACTCTTGTCAGTGCTCCCACTTCAAAGGTTCTGGGCCTGATCTCTGGCCAGGGAAGTGAGAATCCACAAGTGGTTTGTAATGGCATCAAAGGGGATAAAACAAACACACTAAAACAAGAAACAAACTACAAACCTCAGACAAATGGCAGATACAAAATCAGGCAAGTACTAACAAAAAAGTGGGAAATATACACAGACATATACACACATAAACAAAACCAAAACAGTGGGAAAAAAAAAAGTAGAAGAGATTGATCCAGTGAGCAAAGTAAAGTAAGAATGATATCAATTAGTTATTAACTAATCTGACTAAAAGTATAAACTGGAAAAGAAATTCAGAGCCATATGTCAACTGGGGAATAAAACAACTAAAGCAAAACAGACTAATAAACATAGTGAGGAAATGCAAGAAAAAGAAAAAAAAAGAAGAAAGAAATGCTAGAAAAGCAAATTTAAATAGAGGGAGATAAAGAAGTTTTAAATATATTAAAGAAAAACAAGCAACAGAAAAAGAATAAGAAAAGCAAGCAAAAGAATATATGTGGGAAAATAGTGATAATAATTTTTTTTAAAACTCTGAAAATTAAAGAGGAAAATAACCCTCAAAACCACAAAAGACCAATGTAGAGGCAGAAGTATTTAAAGGAAAGTAAATGTGTGTTTAAAAAAATTTCTGAAAAGTGAAAATAGATTTAATTGTAGTATTAAAATCAACAGCTACAACAACAGAGAGCAAAAAAGAAGTAAAAATTTAAGAACCCAGTAGTAACTTCTAAATAAATTAAAGTATAAGAATAATACATATTTTTCTTGGAACACCTGTCAGCATCCTTTTCCTCAATGTGAGTCACAGCCCACCTCTCCTCCCTAGGATGCCCTCCAGTTCTGGGCTGGTCTCTTACCTGTTGTGGCCACAGCTCAGACTCTCATCTGGTCCTACTCTTGCATGTTCTTGCTCTAACATCTGCCAGTGCTAGTGTGTTTTCTTGTCCAGGAACTCCCATTGTCCTTTATATATTCCATAGATACAAAGTCTGCCAGTTGATCATGTGGATTTAATCTTCAGCTTGTACCACTGATGGGAATGTTTTGGTTCTATTCCTTAGCCACCTGCCCCTGGATGTCACTTGTGGTTTTATCTCCACCTTTGCATGTGAGTCGTCCACAGGAGTTTACTCCTGAGGCTCCCCTGGAGGACTTGGGTGTGCCCCAGGGAGGACAGAATGTGGAGGTGGTGCAGTTGCTTGGTTTGCAGGGACCCTGGCAGTACCAGGTACTAAGGGGAGCCTCTGGCTAGGACAGCAGGAAATATGATGCCCTTAGGGATTTTTGTAGCCTCTGCTTGCTCTGTCCTTGTGGGATTGAGCTAGGGAGTGACACAGGATCTTGGATAATGGGGACCATGGCAATGCCGGATACATAGTTGTGGCTATTGTCACCAGTGGTATGTGACTAATAGGGATTTTTTGAGCTTCTGACAGCTCTTCCCAGTGAGGATTGAGCATGGAGGTGACACAGCTGCTTGAATTATGGGAACCCTGCCAGTGCCAAGCGTGCAGGGAAACCAACTGACTCAGCTGCAGAAGCGGTGGTCCTATTAGAGTCGTTTCCTAGCTTCTGGCACCTGGCCATCAGAGGGTCTCTTTGGCTAGTCCTTCTCAGTTGCTTGACCCGTTCAGGCGCTTACAGGCCCCCCAGTTGGGGTCATTGTCTGTTGTTCTTCACATCAGGGACATAAAGATCACCCTGGCTGGGGTCCTTCTGTGTTGCTTTGCACGTCAGGTCCTTAGAGGCCACCCTCCCTGTGTTGTTTCAGCTGTCTGGTGCTGATATGTGCAGAGAGAGAGGCTATGGAGATGGCTCCATCCTCTGTGTGTGACTCAGCAGTATCACACTGCCTCCAGGTTAGCTGGCTTTCCTTCATAAGCATGCTCTCCTCTCTCAGGTTCCCTCACAGCATCTCCCTTCAGTCAACAGTAGACCTTGCCCTGGGATTGTTTTCCAATCTCTATGTTCCAGCTCCAACCTGAAGTACTTTCTAGGAGCCTTGCATCCCTGTCTGGTGTAGGTACAGCTGTGGCAAGGATTGTCTGTGTGATCCTCATTCCATTGAGACTCTCACTGGTCACCTGTTTCACTCTCCAGCAGTCTCAGTGCTTCACCTTTGTCGCAAACATTTGCCCTCCCATGCAGCTCTGTCCCTGCTTCTGTTCGTTACCCCAGATGCAGATCCAGTTCTACTCACTCTCCTCTTTTCTTGCCCTCCTTCCTTTGTCCTGCTGAGTGTTGCCTGGTTCTATATATTCTTTTCCCGTGGTCAGGTTCTCAGCTGGCTTCTGCAAGATCTTCTGTGTCTGGAGGTATATTCCTGAGGTATCTGTGGAGAGAGATGACCTCCACATGCACCTACTCTTCTGCCATCGTGGATCTCAGTATGGTATAGAGCCCACACCTCACTCCAAGTCAGGATTGCTCTGGGCGGTTGTTGATTCTGTTGTTGGGTCAGGATAAAAAGCAATGGATATCTTGTTCTCATTTGAACATACTTCTCCGTTGATCATTTTTCTTGACTCTCTCTGTTGATATCTGTGCATTAGACTAAACCTCCGCTTGTCTTAGTCTTCACAGATTGGCCTCAAAAGTAGAGCCTTTCCAGAATTCAGCCTTTTCAATCAGCCTGGCCAGAATTTTGGTTACCTCTCTAACCTCTCTGCTCATCCAAACTTGTTTTCATAGTCAGCCTCCTCCAGGAGTAGAGAGTATGCAGTGATCTACAAGTCAGAATACTTGGTGGACATTCAATTGGAGTTTATCACATAGCTCACTCTGCACTGACATGGGGAAAGGAGCTGTGGTTAATGCCTGCATGCTACTTCAAACTCTGTGCCTTCTGCACCATGATTTAGCTCTCTGTAGTGCCCAGGCACAAATGCAAATTTTGGTTTTCATCAGCTCTCAGGGACAGGTTAGTTAGAAGCCAATTCCTCAGGCAGAGCGGGAAAAGATGAAGGTCCAGATGTGCCATCTGACTTCTTCCATGGAGAAACTGGGAGTTGCTCACTCTTCATTAATCTATGGGAAGACATGTGAGAAGTGCTGGTACAGATTCATAACTGCCACTTCATTTCTATAATCCCAGGAGATTGGAAATCCTAGGCCTCCCAGAGGCAGGTAAATTGTAAACTGGACCCTGGACTACCATTTGCAAAATCAGAGACCTAGATGGTGGATCAAACTCTTTGCTCCTCCAGGAGAAGCTGGGAGTTGAGTGTTCCCTTCAAACTGTATGGTCCTCTGCTGCACGGATTTTATTGCAGGAATGTGTCTTAGTTTTCCCTCCCACTTAGGATTTTGGCACTTTCTCACTTGCCTTGAATGCAGAACTTCTCATCTACTGTTTCTATTTTGAATAGAAGGAGCTGATACACACATAGCTGTTAATTCAGTGTGTCTGTGGAGGGAAGGAGAGGTCAAGGTGGCCTATCCACTCTCTTTCTAATGTCACTGCAGTGTTTCCAAATTATATGTGCTGAGCTTGTTTGCTTTTCTATTTTCAGGAAAAGCAATGATTGATTTTCAGTCTTTATCATTACTATTATTGCTATGTAATTTTAAAATTCCCCTCAGCACACTTTTGTGTCATCTCATAAATCATGTAAAACTTAACTTATCATGGTTTTATTTTCATTCAATTCAAAATATTCAAAGTTTTCTCTTTTGATTTCTTCTTTATCCGTGAATTACTATAAAAAAACTTGTCTGAATTCTATGAAGATATCTATTAGGTGACAGAATTGTACTTTCCCAAGTTTAGTTATTCATGGTTTGAAGGATCAACATTTTGTTCTTAGTAAAATGAATGGATGTATTGATCTTTGTCATCTTCATTGAACTCCATGTACTGATATGGTTTTAAGCACTCAGTTTTGATGACAGCATTTCAAATTCTCAGAGGCAAAGGCTGGGGTAACTATGGTGGAAGATTCTGTGATCACCACCTGATCTGTGTTCTGGCTTGTGTAAGAGATCCAGACTAGACAATACTTTCAACAAGTCCCAGGAAAGGAAACCCATTGCTAAAAGATTTCTGACATGCTGTGGGATTCCAGGTCCTTTAGACAAACAGATTTCTAAAAATTTCCTAGAAGCGATTCAGAGTATTTTAAATCTTGCTTTGCTCTAGAAAATAGAAATCAAGTGTTTTGGTTTAATATCTTTGGAAACTCATACTTCTTTTTTCCTCTTACAGAGGACCTTAAATTATTAGAAGCTTTCTTGGTTTATAGTCATAAACGACTTCCCTTTTTTGTATCATTACCTTATTTGGGTCCTTATGAAATGTATATCAAATATATGCTTACCTTTTTTTTATGTTTTCTCCCTTTTAGAAACATGTTCAAAATCTGAAATAAGAATTGAGAATGGATTTTTGTCTGAATCTACCTTTACGTATCCCCTAAATAAACAAACAGAATATAAGTGTAAACCAGGATATGTAACAGCAGATGGTAAGACATCAGGGTTAATTACATGTCTGCAAGATGGATGGTCAGCTCAACCTGTATGTATTAGTAAGTAATTCATTATCTTAGTATTCTTATCCTGATGATAACTATACAGATGTATTCTTTAACTTTGTTATTTTTTCCTTTTTTCTTTCTTCTTCTTTTTTTTTTTTTTTTTTTTTTTACTGGGGCAGGATCATATGAAGTGTTTTGTGTTTCCATGGCTGTACTTGAAAAAATCAATAACAATGCTTTGAAATATGTATTTTTTTTTGCCTTTAATGATTAATTACTAGTGGAGTAGAATATCATTGTACTATTTAGTTCAATGATTGTTCACTTTAAAACATCCTGTGACTAAGCTAATTTTGCCAAGAGCTTTACCTCTTTCCCAGGATATATTCATTTATTTTCTGCTGAGACCTTTATGCTGATTGCATCTGCTTTTATTTTAGGAGATTCTTAAGCCAGAGTCTCTGCTCCTAAGCCTAAAAGTTATGTTTTTAAGCAAGGACGTGAGGCCATGGTGCATAAACTTCAAATAATATGATATATAATTCATATGTTTGAATCTCTAGGATAGATATCCTTGTGAAAAATTCTTAGGAAATCTTCATAAACATCTAGTTAGTGGAGACAGAGAAACACTTCTAGACAGGAGCAAATTCTGCTGTGCTGAAGGTTTTTCTTGTAGCAACACATAGATGTTTATGAAGATTTTCTAAGAACAATGAATGAGTTTGTCTTATTCATCCCCAAACTACACAGTGATATTTTTGAAGTGATATTTTACATAGTCACTTTAAGTAAAGTGGGTATTTATAATATCCCTTTCTACTTTTGCATTGTATTTTTTCCAGTGTCTATATTTGCTATAAGCACTAAACCCTCAAAATGAAAAAAGTTGCACATATCAAACTTATTTTATTTTAATATATGACAGTTTTCCATTTTGACAGTCTTTTATGAAAAGTGTCTCTATTATATTTTACTAGTATAATTTTGCTTTAACACATTATGAAAATTTGAAGTAAATTATTTAAACTATTAACATCAGTCTATGGTGTTAGTGAAAACAGATTAATTGTTAACATGTTTTCTTGTAAATAGCTATAAACGAAGAATTATGTCTGTACTCAACCTTGATGAGTATAAAAGAATATACAACCATTAGAAATATAGTTGGAAAAGGAAAATCGTCATATGGATTTTAAAAATTTTATAGCATCTTTAAAAAAATTAACTTGCCTTTTGAAAATTACTTTTTTTCAATGAAGTTTTCTCTGGCAAATATGTCACAACTGCTGATTAATTTGGCATATTAATTCAGAAAATGCTGTTATGAAAATAGTACAATACTTCTGTAATGGCTTATTTTAATACTAGCATTGGAAAAAATGCATAAGTATAGCAACTGAGGAACATGTTCTTAAAGTAAATAATTCAGGAACATCAAGTGCTGAGAAAAATGTTGCATAGGAATGCACCTGTTTTCACTTTGAGTATTATTTCAGGACAGTGATATATCACTGGCATTCTTGGCTAATATTTTATGATTAGTACATACTAATTGGTGAAGCCCTTTTCCCTTGCAATGAAACTCAATCAAATTGCCCACTAAATAATATTAGAAATGAAATCACAATCCCATTATCCCTTAGAGTCCTGTGACAGGCCAGTATTTGAGAAGGCCAAAGTCAAAAGTGATGGCACGTGGTTCAAGCTGAATGACAGCCTGGACTACGAATGTCTTGATGGGTATGAGACTCGAGATGGACGCACCACAGGCTCCATAGTATGTGGTCAAGATGGCTGGTCCGATAAAGCTGCATGCTATGGTAAGTGCTCTTTTCCAGATGTTCTTTCCTTCAAGATAAGCAAAAATTAACAGTAATTGTCAGAAGTGTTTGATTTTTACCAAATTACACTGATCTAGAATCATCTTTAAGGACTGATGCTTCCTTCTACTTTAATGTAAACTGGAAGGAGGGGAAGTTTTAAAGTCCAATGACTCACTCAATATCAAAATGACAGGGTCTTGCAACCTGCTCAAGTATTTGCTCCTGAGTTTCTGCTTATACCTCCTACCTTGAATGTTAAATTCTGTAGGTTTTGACAGGTGATTTTATTTTCTGACTTTGACAAGTTCTGAGGACAATGACATGGATCTCTTATATTTTGCCAATCAGACGTGTTTTTTTCCAGGGTTGGAAATAGGGATTCAGTCTCTGGTAAGCTGAGTGGATGTTGAGTGTCTCAAGCCAAGGGAAGAGTTATGTGCAAACTTTGGCAGCAAAATAATGTTTGGAAAATATGAAGGTGGGCGTATTCTACTGAATGAGAGAGAATTTTATGAGCTGAAGCTGATATGAGGCAAAGGAAAAAGGAGCAGGGTTATATCAAGGCATATTAACATTGATTGATTTTATGATTCATGAAAACGCATAGGGAATTTTAAGAAAAGGAATGATATAATTTTATTTGGATTTTTGAAGGCTGTTTGTGGATTTTTCTGTATGCTGTGCTTATGATGGACAAGAGAAGATTCAAGAAACCATGTGGGGTGAAAAAGTGTTGGGACTAGATAAATTCTTGACTGAAGTGATTCTGAGCAGAGAATAAATTTGGGATATATTTTGCTGGTAATAAATGCATGTAAAGTTGCTAAATGTTGATTGTCAGAAAGAGCAAAAGTTGAAAGGACTCATGTTTTGAATACCGTTTTCTCATAAGCAAGCAAGCAAATGGAAATGACTTTGTACGTGATACTGGCAGGAGAAAGCACACTCTTGCAAGAGCATCCCAACTTTGACCTGAATACATTGTGGTTGGGCCAATGGGGACCATAAACATAGGATACATCAACTGTAGTGCTGAATGCATAGGTTTAACCAGGAGATATACACATGAGATGCAGTTCAGTTCAGTTCAGTCCCTCAGTCGTGTCCGACTCTTTGCGACCCCATGAATCGCAGCACACCAGGCCTCCCTGTCCATCACCAACTCCCGGAGTTCACTCAGATTCACATCCATCGAGTTAGTGATGCCATCCAGCCATCTCATCCTCTGCTGTCCCCTTCTCCTCCTGCCCCCAATCCCTCCCAGCATCAGAGTCTTTTCCAATGAGTCAACTCTTTGCATGAGGTGGCCAAAGTACTGGAGTTTCAGCTTTAGCATCATTCCTTCCAAAGAAACCCCAGGGCTGATCTCCTTCAGAGTGAACTGGTTGGATCTCCTTGCAGTCCAAGGGACTCTCAAGAGTCTTCTCCAACACCACAGTTCAAAAGCATCAATTAGTTGGTGCTCAGCCTTCTTCACAGTCCAACTCTCACATCCATACATGACTACTGGAAAAACCATAGACTGATTATCACTCTCTAAATGATGACATCAGATTAGAAAGAATGTAGAATGAAAATAGAAGAAAGCTCAAGACTGAGTCCTGAAGCTTCCAACACTGAGGTGTCTGCCAGAAGAAGAATAGATGGCAAAGTGGACAGAAAGAAAGGAGGACCCAGAGAATTTAGGAGAAAACATGTCAGAATGAATGTTGCATAGATTGGACGGAAGAAAATGATTTAAGAACAAGGGATAATAAATTGACTAATAGTAATTCCTATGGAATCAGCCTGAAATGGTTCTATATACAATTCCACCATTTGCTAAGTATGAATCTAAGGGCAACAAACTATTTGAAACTTTGTTCACTCCTCTAAATCTGTAAAAAGATTTTATATTTACAAATGTTGTAATATTTCAAAATATCTTTTAGCTATTAAAATAAAATATTCATATACACTTGTCATAATGCCTGCCATACAGTTTAGTCAAGGAACTTGTAAACTAATTACATTAGAATAGTTATACTAATGAATACTTCTAATTCAGTTAATAAGCCAGGTTAAAAGACTAAAAATATGGTGCCAACATTAATTGTGAGAGAGACAGTTTAAGATGGTGTAGACAGGGAAAAACGTACTTAGAATCTGCTAAATAAATTGTTAATAAGAAATGCAATATAGCTTGTGGACATAACTCTGAAAAGGCTTGGTTGTGACAGAGAACAAGAGGTTCAGGATAGAGATTTCAGATAGACACACAGGGGTAGCTTGTTAGAGGAACAAGCCAGGCTTGTTCAACAGTGTCCAGAGCCCAGGTAATTTCACTTTCAGGCTGTCAGCAAGCACCTACTGTGTGCCAGAAGTTACCTAAGAGTAATTGTGAAGAATACAGTGGAGGAAGGTGGTATGTCTTTCAAGAGCTTTCATGCCAGGTTGAAAAAAAAAAAAAAGATGAATTAAGGCAAAAATGAACCAAAAGGTAAAAATATTTCTATTATATTGTTCCAATAAGTGTATTCTAAGAACAAAAGAATCCAAGTGCTTAGAAAGTAGGAGGGACTGCTGGTCAAGTTTATGTAGGAAGACGTCTATGCAAAGAAAGCCTGGAAACCATTCAGCAGCAGAGACACACGCCTTTGCAGCAGCCGAGACAGCAAAGCAATTGGCTTATTTTAAAAAGATCAGATGGTAAAGAATCTGCCTGCGATGCAGGAGACTTGAGTTCAATCTATTCTATTCTTCTGCTCATGGACATTTAAGTTGATTCCATGTCCTGGCTGTTTTGAATAAAATAGATAACTAATGAGAACTTACTGTGTATCATAGGGACCTCCACTCAATGCTGTCTGGTGACTTAAATGGGAGGGAAATAAAAAAAAAGGGATATATATTTATGCATATATATATATATATATATATATATTCATGGAACTGATTCATTTTGATGTACAGCAGAAGCTAACCCAACAATGTAAAACAACTACATTCCAATAAAAACTAATGAAAAAACAAAAAATTAAATTATATAATAGCCAGGACATGGAAACAACCTAGATGTCTATCAGCAGATGAATGGATAAGAAAGCTGTGGTTCATATACACAATGGAGTATTACTCAGCCGTTAAAAAGAATTCATTTGAATCAGTTCTGATGAGATGAATGAAACTGGAGCCGATTACACAGAGTGAAGTAAGCCAGAAAGAAAAACACCAATACAGTATACTAACACATATATATGGAATTTAGGAAGATGGCAATGACGACCCTGTATGCAAGACAGGAAAAAAGACACAGATGTGTATAACGGACTTTTGGACTCAGAGGGAGAGGGAGAGGGTGGGATGATTTGGGAGAATGGCATTCTAACATGTATACTATCATGTAAGAATTGAATCGCCAGTCTATGTCTAACGCAGGATACAGCATGCTTGGGGCTGGTGCATGGGGATGACCCAGAGAGATGTTATGGGGAGGGAGGTGGGAGGGGGGTTCATGTTTGGGAACGCATGTAAGAATTAAAGACTTTAAAATTTGAAAAATTAAAAAAATAAATTATATAGATGTGTTAATATAAGTAAATAGTAAAAACAAAGATTTTACTCCAAAAAAGTAAGCTTATAAGTTCTTCATTATGATGTTTTTGTCTTTCATTTTCTTTAATGATCCGTTTGTCTTCAAGTTCTTTTAAATGAAACCTCTACTGAGTTTTATGATACCTTGTGAAATTCAAGATGTGAATAGAATATGCATCACTCTGCATTATTCATCTCATAATTTGTTGCATGTTATTTTAGACCATTTGGCAATTTTTTTCATGAACAAGACTTACAGCACCATAAAGCTCCCTGTCTAGTCGTAAGTGTTACAATTAAAAGTATACCTGTGGCGGATTCATGTTGATGCATGGCAAAACCAATACAATATTGTAAAGTAATTAACCTCCAATTAAAATAAATAAATTTAAAAAAAGAATCTTAAAAAAAGAAAATAATGAATAAAAAATCACACAAATTAAAAACAATAAAAAATAGTAGCTCGGGCCCCAGATCACTTATAAGAAATGCTGCATCACCATTATTCATGCTCAGGAGCAGGTAGATATGTTATTTAATTCAGTTTCTCCTGATTCCCAGGTATATGAGTGATGGTCTGTTAATCAATTATAGATAAGTCTACAGGCATATTTCTAAATAAGAGGAGAAGGAGTACACAACATGAAAGAGAAATGTGAAACTTTGACAACTCTTCACCAGACATTCCAATGCAACACTTGTCTTCTCATTAACAACTGAACTCTTTCTAAAAGTGGTCCTAAAGCCTAATGTTTGAATATTTATAAGCAGTTACTTTTCATAATTTATGGGTGCAATTGTGAAAGTTTTAGCATGCAAAATAATTGCAATATCAGATCCGAGCCATTATATTAAATTCACATTATCTAACACCTATTGTAGTAGATGCCTGCATGCCTCCATGCCTGCATGCTAAGTCGCTTCAGTCATGTGCTGCCTCCCCATTGACTGTAGCCCACCCGGCTTCTCGGTCCATGGCATTTTCCAAGCAAGAATACTGGAATAGGTTGCCATGCCCTCCTCCAGCAGGTTATTCAAACCCAAGGATCGAACCTGCCTGTACTACTATATCTGCTGCATGGGCAGGTGGGTTCATTCTTTACCACTAGCACCAACTGAGATGGCCATTGTATTAGACACATACTCCTAATTAACAAATTTTCTAAAAAACATATTGGCTTAAGACCACACACCTCCATATTCTTAGGATTTCTGTCGCTCAGAATGAGGAAAGGGCCTCGCTGGCTAATTCTGAGTCACTCTGTTTGGGTGGCAACTTGGTAATAGCCTGGGATGCTGTCACCTGGATGCTCAGCTGGGCTGGAGGCTTTGCTTCCAGGTTGGCTCACTCTCCTGGCTTTTGGGGGAGGCCTCAGCACCTGACCACTTGGGCATCTCTGCAGCTAGCTCGTGAGACAGCTAGCTTTCTTCAGGGCCAGTGACCCCAGACAGGGAGGAGGAAGCCTCCACAGCAGGTCTGAATTTGTCACACTGTCACATCAGTCATGTGTAATCATGAGAAATTGTCACTAAAGTCCTGCACACTCAGTAGTGAGGACTCAAGCTTTAATATTTGGAGAGAGGAGTGTGGAAGGTGTTGTGGACTTTCCTAAAACCATCACATATAGAAAAACATCAGGTCAACTGAACACAGTATTTTCTGGGGCTGCTTCGTTTAGTCCTCAACTACTTTCCTGCCGCTAAAGTAACAATTCTCTTTTTTCTAACTGTATTTTGTAAAATTATAGCATACTTAAACAGGATATATAAGTGAATACAATTAAGTGTTGTATAACAACAGTAAGGCCAAGGGATGAGTTCTATGAGTAGAAACATCCAATAGATTTTCCATACTAGAGGCTCTTCATGTAAATCCTGTGAGAGATACAGAGGCTTTACAAGAATATCTGTATCATTAATACATATTTTAATCATAAACTAAGGATAAATAATATGGAATGTTGATTTTCATTTCCAACAAACGTGTACTAGCTTTCATTTTTATTCTTATGTGATATATTTGAATACTAATTTATTCTCATGTAAATTCTATAAGATTAATTTTAATGCACTATTTTCCCAAATTTATGCTGTATTTCTTTCATATTAATTTTATGATCCTTAGGACAATGTATCTTCAATTATTTGGAAAATGGACATAACCCACATCATGAAGAAAAATATTTACAGGGTGAAACTGTAACAGTCCGCTGCTATGAAGGCTACAGTCTTCAAAATGATCAGAACACAATGAATTGCACAGAGAGTGGCTGGTCTCCTCCTCCTAGATGCATCCGTGTCAGTGAGTGAACTGGGCTGAGATCCCAGTGTGTTCATAATTTTCTAAGACTCAGCTGTTTTATCCACTCAAAAAGTTTATATCAAATTCTTGTTTTGCCAAAAGACCAATTTAATTTTGTTTACAAGTGTCTATGAGTATATCTATAGACGCCTTGATAAGTATATAACAAAATACATGTACCTATTGATAGACATTAGTCAAAAAAATAGGAAAAGATTCACAAAGAGGAAACCTGTAATAACAGAGTAAGGTCAGAAAGATGGCAGGAGTCTCACTGTCTCTCCTGATATAAATGCAGACTTTGACCATCATTTGTGAATAAGAGGATCTTTGTGGGGGTCCAGGAGTCTAGCAGAGAAATGATAGCATGCTGCTAGAGCACAAAGATTGAAGACTGGATGCCTCACTGAGGGTTAGAGCAGTAGCCTCGTTTAGCCCCTGAGGTGGCACTGCTAAGTGCCAAGACAGACCCCTCAGCACAGGATTTTACCTGTGGGGAAAATAAGAGCATGTAAGCAAGGGTGGCATCCTCACCTTCCAGCACACTTCTCTCTCCCCTTATCCAGACCACTGGGGTCACCTGCATGGCTGGGGTGGGGACAGCCCAGGAGCACAGCATCCAGGGCTAGAATTCTTCAAGGAACATAGGTCCTACTGACCATGTGGAGACCACACCAGGGAGCCCCAAACCATTGCAGACACTGTGCTTGTGGTTCTGCTCACTCCTGGGCCCCTCATCTCATCTACATCCCCTCTCCAGGGCCAGCTCCCTCTGTAGGTCCCCACGGTGGCATCTAGACCTTTGCAGATGGCCTGTGGGACATCCAGAAGCCATCCTGTCCCCGTGGGTTTGTGAGAAACCATATGAATGTGAGCATTTGGCACTGCCCCAGGGAAACAGCCAGGAAACTGTCGGCACAGAGACTGTCTTTGCTGTTTTGATAGAAGCATATGAGCTTCAGAATTCTCTCCTAGGAGGAATTGAGTAGATGGGACAGGTGTCTCCTTAAACAATGTCTGAGAAGTCTCAAAATCCCTAGCAATGTGACAGTATACTTCCCTCCCCAGGTCAGTCTGTAAAGACTGGAGGGAGTGACCACTTCTTTAAATGCAAACAGCAACTTGAGACTTCAAGGGACATAGACATCAAAGGACTAAAATGTTAACAGAGAAATACAATAGTTTTTCAGTTACTGACCCCAAATAATAGATATGGATGATTTGTCTGATAAGTAATTCAAAGTAATTGCTTAAGAATTTCATTGAGATAGAAGAAAACGGTGGAGAAGGAAATGGCAATCCCTTCCAGTATTCTTGCCTGGGAAATCCCATGGATAGAGGAGCCTGGAGGGCTATAGTCCATTGAGTCTCAAAAGAGTCAGACACAACTGTAGTGACTTAGCATGCAAACATGCAATCCTTTATATTTAGAGTAATTATTGATAGATAAGGATATATTAATATTTTTTTATTTTACAAGATGTTTTATAGTTTCTTAATTCTTTCCTTCCTCTGATGGCTTGCCTCTTTGAATTCATGATTTTTGTTACAGTAGTATGCACTTAATGAACTTTTCTTTACCATTTGTGAATCTAGAATGGATTCTTGCTTTGTTTACCATGAGATATACGTAAAACACCTTACAGAGAGAGCAGTGTATTTTATGCTGATAATATATGAACATCAACCACATATTAATCTCCTTCCTTTTACCCTTCTCCATTTTATCTTTTTGATGTCATGATTTACCTCTTTTTATAGTGTGTACTTAATTAAAAATAATTTTAAATATACTAATTTTTAATTTCTGTACTTTAACTCTTAAATAGTTGTGTTTAACATTGCATATCAAGGTACGGCAGTGTTCTGAATGTGAGTGTGCACTTAAATTTACCACTGTACTAGGTAATTTCATGGAATGAATTAGCATTCTTTTATTTCAGCTTCAAAAATTCCTTTTAGTGTTTCAGTAAGGAAGGTCTGTGTGCCTACTCAGTTACCTCAGCTGTGTCTGACTCTTTGGGACACTTTGGGCAGCAGCCCGCTAGGCTCGCCCCTCCATGGGGTTCTCCAGGCAAAAGTACTGCAGTGGGTTGCCATGTCCTCCTCAAGGAAGGTCTGTTGGTGCTGCTGCTAAGTCGCTTCAGTCGTGTCCGACTCTGTGCCACCCCAGAGACGGCAGCCCTCCAGGCTCCCCCGTCCCTGGGATTCTCCAGGCAAGAACACTGGAGTGGGTTGCCATGTCCTTCTCCAATGCATGAAAGTGAAATGTGAAAGTGAAGTCTCTCAGTCGTGTCCGACTCTTCGCAATCCCATGGACTGCAGCCTACCAGGCTCCTCCATCCATGGGATTTTCCAGGCAAGAGTACTGGAGTGGGGTGCCATTGCCTTCTCCACAAGGAAGGTCTAGTTGTGTTCTATTTCCTCAATATTTGTTGGTCTGGTGAAATCTTTATATTCTTTTCTTTTCTGAATGATATTTTCAAGTATTCTTCTTTGGCAGATTTTTCTTCCAACACTTGGAATATATCCTCCCACTGTCTCCTGGCCTAGTGGGTTTCTGATGAGAGATTTGCTAAGATCCAAATGAAGGCTCCTTAGTAAGTTTCAAGGTTTTTGTTTTGCTAGCTTGTTTATTTTTCCTTCATGCTGCTTGAAGGCTTCTCTATTTTTCTTTGATTTTTGCAACTTTATTATGAATGTGTGTTGTAGAGGATTTTTAAAGTTGGTTTGGTTTGGTCCCTGTAAGCTTCCTGAACTTAGATATTCAAATATCACCCTTGACTTGGGAAGTTTTCATACACTACTCCTTAAATATTTTTTCTGCCTCATCTTCTTTCTCCTCCTGGAACTTCAATAATTTGCAAATCGGTTCTGTTTTCAATGTGGCATAGATCATGTAGCCTTTCTTTGTTCTTTTTCATTCTTTTCTTTTAAATTTTGTTTTTAATCTCCCTGGACAGGATAACTTTGATATATCATCTATCTCACAGATTCTTTTACCTTTTTGACTCTGTCGTTGATGCTCTTTAATGAATTATTTTATTTCATCCTTGGAACCTTCAGCACCAGAGTTTCTGATTTTGAATGATTTATACATTTTTATTAAACTGCTTGTTTTGTCCATTGTTTTCCTGCTTTTTGTTTATTGTTTTCCTGCTTTTGTTCAAGTATCTTACTGTATTTTCTATAGCACACCGAGTTATTTTAAAAAGGTATTTCGAATTCTTCACAGGATAAATCACACATCACCAATTGGATGTGAATACTGAAGATTTTTATACTTTGTTGGTGTCATGATACTTTGAGTTCATGTTCCTTGAAGTTTGTCGGTGCTGTTTTTCTAATTAAAGTTCCAGTCTCCTTTGGGTGAGAGACAACTTCCTCCAACCTGGCTAAAGACTCCGCAGCTATCTCAGATCTTCTATAGTGGCACCTGCTGACACTTCTCATCCCTGTTTTGTCAGAATTTCTGTGCTTCTTGTTTTGTCTAGATACATTAGTGCACCAGAAATGGTACTGACAGCCTGTCCTTTGTTTCCCCCAAAGCAGCACTACATCTTTTTTTAATTTTCCTTTTTACTTAAAAAAATTTTTATTTTAAATGGAGGCTAATTACTTTACAATATTGTAGTGATTTTTGCCATACAGTGACATGAATCAGCCATGGGTGTACATGTGTTCCCCATTCTGAACACCCCTACCACCTCCCTCCCCATCCCATCCCTCAGGGATATTGCAGTGCACCAGCCCTGAGCACCCTATCTCATGCATCAAACCTAGACTGGTGATCCATTACACATATGATAATATACATGTTCCAGTGCTACTAATCTTGTGTTCTTGTTCTCGGCCACAGAATTAAGCCAAATTTATGTGCAAGCTCACTGGTGGTCTGTCAAAGGTTGCTCTTCTCTTGAGTCAGTTGTAACCACAGGGATCTGGCCACAGGGTGGAAGGGTGTGTGAATGAAGCAGACAGAGGTCCACTTGTCAATACCTGGAGTTTCACAGAAGGACTTAGCTCCATGCATGCATTTTTAAGATAGGTTTTCCAGGATTCCTGGAGTGCAGCTGAGAGGGAACTGAGATGGTTCATGAGCCACTGTAGGCATCACAGTCAAGACAGAGATTTGTCTGCCTTTTACCTCATGCATGCATGAGTGAGCCTCCTCCTGGGTCCGTTGGCATATGGAATTTCGGGGGGGGGGTTGTGGTTGTTTTTTTATATCTATTTATTTTTAATTGAAGTATACTTACTTTACAGTATTATGTTGGGTTCTACAAAACATCAATAAGAATCAGCCATAGATTTACCATGTCCCCTCCCACATGAACATCCCTCCCATTTCTCTGCCCATCCCACCCTTCTAGGTTGTTCCTGAGCTCTGGTTTGAGTTCCCTGAGTCATACAGCAAATTCCCATTGACTCTCTAGTTTACATATGGTAGCTTAAGTTTGAATGCTAACCCTCTCCATACATGCCACCCTCTACTTCCTCCCTTTCAGCCGTGTCCATAAGGCTGTTCTCAGTGTCTGTGTCTCTATTGCTGCTGTGCAAATAGGCTTATCAGTACAATATCTCTAGATTCCATGTATATGTGTTAGCATACAATATTTGTTTTTCTCTTTCTGACTTACTTCACTCTGTATACTAGGCTGTATGTTCATCCTCCTCTTTAGGACTGACTCCAGTGCATTCCTTTTTATGACCGAGTAATATTCCACTGTATATATGTAGCGCAGCTCCTTTATCTATTAATCTGTGGACATCTATGTTGCTTCCATGTCCTAGCTGTTGTAAATGGAACTTCAGTGAACATTGGGGTACATGTGTCTTCTTCAATTTTGGTTCCCTCAGGGTATATACCTAGGAGTGGGGTTGGTGGGTCATATAGTGGTTTTACTCCTGGCTTTGTAAGTACTCTCCATACTGTTCTTTATAGTGGCTATATCAGTTTACATTCCCACTAACAGTGCAAGAGGGTTCCCTTTTCTGTACACCTTCTCCAGTATTTATTGTTTGTAAACATTTTGATGATGGTCATCCTGACTGGTGTGAAGTGATATCTCATTGTAACTTTGATTTGCAGTTTTCTAATAGTGATATTGAAAATATATTCATGTGTTTCTTAGCCATTTTAGGTCTTTAGACAAATGTCTGTTTAGGTCTTTTTCCCACTTTCTGATTGAGTTGTGTTTTTTTTTTCTTTTCTTTTGGTATTGATTTCTATGAGTTGCTTCTATCTTTTGGAAGTTAATCCTTTGTCAGTTGTTTCACTTGCTATTATTTTGTCCCATTCTGAACATTGTCTTTTCACCTTATTCATAGTTTCCTCTGCTGTGGAGAAGCTTTTAAGTTAAATTACGTCCTACTTGATTATCTTTGTTTTTATTCCACTGCTCTAGGAGGTGGGTCATAGAGGATCTTGCTGTGATTTATGACATAGGGTGCTCTGCCTGTGTTTTCCATCCATTTTGAGTTTATCTTTGTGAATGGTGTTAGAAAGTAGTCTAATTTCATTCTTTTCCATGTAGCTGTCAGTTTTTCCCAGCAGCACTTACGAAAGACCCTCTATTTGCCCCATGGTATATTCTTGCCTCTTTTCAAACATAAGTAATTCATAGGTGTATGGGTTAATCTCTGGGCTTTCTGTCTTGTTCCATTGGTCTATATTTCTGTTTTTCTGCCAGTACCATACTGTCTGGATACCTGTAGCCTTGTAGTCAGTCTGAAGTCAGGAAGGTTGATTCCTCTAGCTCTATTTTTCTTTCTCAAGATTGCTTTGGCTATTCAGGTCTTTTGTGTTTCCATATGAATTATGACTTTTTGTTCTAGTTCTGTGAAAAATAACATTGGTATTTTGATATAGATTGCATTGAATCTGTAGATTATATTTGGTAGTATAGTCCTTTTCATAATGTTGATTTTTCTAACTCAGGAACATGGAATATCTCTCCATCTCTTTTTGTTTTCTTTGATTTCTTTCCTCAACGTCTTGTACTTTTATGTATACAGCTCTTATGTCTTCTTAGGTTTATTTTCCTAGGATTTTGTTCTTTTTGTTGCAATGGTAAATGGCATTGATACCTTAATTTCTGTTTGTGATGTTTCATTGTTAGTACAGAGGAATGCAAGTGATTTCTGTGTATTCATTTTCTATGCTGTCAGTTTGCTAAATTCACTGATTACCTCTAGTAATTTTCTGAACATATCTTTAGGGTTTTCTATGTATCGTATCGTCTGTCGTCTGTCTGCAAACAATGAGAGTTTTGCTTCTTTTTTTCCAATCTGGATTCCTTTTATTTCTTTTTCTTCTGTGATTGCTGTTGCGAGGGCTTCCAAACAATGTTGTCTAATAGTGGTGAGAATGGGCACCCTTGTCTTTTCCTAATCTCAGAGGGAATGCTTTCAGTTTTCACCTTTGAGAATAATGTTTGCTCTGGGTTTTTCATATATGGCCTTTATTATGTTGAGGTAGGTTCCTTCTTTGCTCATGTTTTGAAGAGTATTTATCATAAATGGGTACTGAAATTTTTCAAAAGCTTTTTCTGCCTCTATTGAGATGACCATATGGTTTTATCTTGCAATTTGTTAATATGATATATCACATTGATGGATATACACAAGTATATTGAAGAATGCTTGCATCCTTGGGATTAACCCAACTTGATCATAGTGTGCTATCTTTTTAATGTATTTTTGAATTCTGTTTGCTAGAGTTTTGCTGAGGATTTTTCCATCTATTTTCATCAATGATATTGGCCTGTAATTTTCTTTTTCATGTTGTCTTTGTCTGGTTTTGGTATTAGGATGATGATGGCCTTGTAGAATGAGTTTGGAAGTGTTCCTTCCTCTGCAGTTTTTTGAAAGAGTTTGATAAGAATAGGCATTAGCTCTTCTCTAAATGTTTGAGAAAATTCACTGTGAAACTATCTGGCCCTGTGCTTCAATTTTGGGGGAGTGTTTAAAATCACATTTTCGATTTCAGTGCATGTAATTGGCTTGTTCATAATTTCTATTTCTTCCTGGTTCAGTCTTGGTAGATTGAACTTTTCTAAGAATAGATCGATTTATTTCAGTTGGTCTGTTTTCTTGACATATAGTTGCTCATAGTAGCCCCTTATGATCCTTTGTATTTCTGTGTTTTTTGTTACCCTCTCCTTTCTCATTCCTAATTTTGTTGATGTCATTCTTGTCCCATTTCTTCTTGATGGATTTGACTAATTGACAATTTTGTTTATCTTCTCAAAGAAGCACCTTCCAGTTTTATCAATCTTTACTAATGTTCCTTCATTTTCTTTCATTTATTTCTGATCTGATCTGTAGGATGTCTTCCCTTTGACTAACTTTTTTTTTTCTTTTAATGTCCTTCTTTATCCAGTTGTTTTAGGTGTAAAGTTAGGTTGTCTATTTAATGTTTTTCTTTTTTCTTGCTACAAACTTCCCTCTTAAAACTGTTTTGTTGCATCCCATAGATTTTAAGTTATCATGTTTTCATTCTCATTTGTTTCAAGAATTCTCTGATTTCCCTTTTGATTTCTTCACTTATCTGTTCATTATGTAAAAGCATATTGGTTAATCTCCAAGTGTTTGTGTTTTTTACTGTAATTAATATCTAGTCTCATAGTATTGTGGTCAGAAAAAATGCTTCATAGAATTTAGATTTTTAATAATTTACTGAGGTTTGATTTTTGGCCCCAATATAGTCTATCCTGGAAAATATTCCAAGCACACTTGAGAAGAAAGTGTGTTCTCTTGGATTTGTGTGGACAATGCTGAAAATATCAATTAGGTCCCTTGGGTCTAATGTTTCATTTAAGATTGTTTCCTTATTGAGATCTTCCCTGGTGGCTCAGAGGTTAAAGCGTCTGCCTGCAATGTGGGAGAGCTGGGTTCGATGCTTGTTAATTTTCTGTTTTGATGATCTGCCCATTGGTATAACTGGGGTGTTAATATCCCTTACCATTATTGTGTTGCTGTCAATTTCCCTTTTTAAGTTTGTTTATTTGCCTTATGTACTGAGGTGCTTCTATGCTGGGTGCATAGATGTTTAGAATTTTGTCTTCTTTTGGGATTGATCCCTTGATCATTATGTAATGTCCCTTCTTTATCTTGTATAATATTCTTTATTTTAAAGTCAATTTTGTCAGAAATTAGAATTGCCACTACAACTTCCTTTTGATTTCCCTCTGCATGGAATACGTTTTCAATCCTCTTACTTTCAGTCTGTATGTGTCTCTAGGTCTGAAGTGGGTCTCTTGTAGACAGCCTATATATGGATCTTGTTTTCTATCTATTCAGTCAATCTTTGTCTTTTGGTTGGAGAGTTTAATCCATTTACATTTAAAGTAATTATTTATATATTACTATTAGCGTTTTACTATTATAATATAATGCTGTATGTTCTTATAGCATTTTAAAAACTAATTAATTTATTTTAATTGAGGGCTAATTAATTTACAAAATTGTTGTGGTTTTTGCCATATGTTGACATGAATCAGCCATGGGTGTACATGTGTCTCCCATCCTGAAGCCCCCTCCCACCTCCCTCCCCAGCCCATCCCTCAAAGTCATCCTAGTGCACTGGCCCTGAGCCCCTTGTCTCATGCATCGAACCTGGACTGGCAATCTATTTCACATATTATAATATACATGTTTCAATGCTATTCTCTTAAATCATCCCACCCTTGCCTTCTCCTACAGAGTTCAAAAGTCTGTTGTTTACATCCTGTTTCTTTTGCTCTCTCACATATAGGGCCATCATTAACATCTTTCTAAATTCTGTATATATGCCTTAATATACTGTACTGGTGTTTTCTTTCTGACTTACTTCACTTTGTATGCTGCTGCTGCTAAGTCACTTCAGTCGTGTCTGACTCTGTGCGACCCCAGAGATGGCAGCCCACCAGGCTCCCCCATCCCTGGGATTCTCCAGGCAAGAACACTGCAGTGGGTTGCCATTTCCTTCTCCAATGCATAAAAGTGAAAAGTGAAAGTGAAGTCACTCAGTCGTGTCCCACTCTTAGTGACCCCATGGACTGCAGCCTACAGGCTCCTCCGTCCATGGGATTTTCCAAGCAAAAGTACTGGAGTGGGGTGACATTGCCTTCTATGTCACTCTGTATAATAGGCTCCATTTTCATCCACCCCATTAGAACCGATTCAAATGCATTTTTTAATTATGGAGTAGTATTCCATTGTGTATACATACCATAGCTTACTTATCCATTACTTTGCCAATGGGCATTTATTGTTTGTAGATTTTGATAGCAGCCTTTCTGACCAGCATGAGATGGTACCTCATTGTGATTTTAATTTGCATTTCTCTGATAATGAATAATGTTGAACATCTTTTCATGTGTTTGTTAGCCATCTGTATGTCTTTTTGGAGAAATGTCTGTTAGTTCTTTGGCCATTTTTTTGTTTTTTTGTTACTTTCAATTTTTTATTTCCTAAAGATAAAAGGAAAATAATTTACAAATTAACTAGTTTTAGCATTTTTGTCTTTTGTTGTTGCCTAGTTTTTTTTTTTTAATTTTACTTTATTTTACTTTACAATCTGTATTGGTTTTGCAATACATCAACATGAATCTGCCATGGGTGTACACGTGTTCCCATTTTTTGATTGGGTCATTTATTTTTCTGTAAATTGATCTGCATGAGCTGCTTGTATAGTTTGGAGAATAATTCTTTGTCAGGTGCTTCATTTGCTATTATTTTCTCCCATTCTGAAGGCTATCTTTTCAACTTACTTATAGTTTCCTTCATTGTGCAAAAGCTTTTAAGTTTAATTAGGTCCCATTTGTTTATTTTTGCTTCTGTTTCCATTACTATGGGAGGTGGGTCATAGGGGATCTTGCTGTGATTTATGTCAGAGTGTGTTTTGCCCATGTTTTCCTCTAGGAGTTTTATAGTTTCTGGTCTTACATTTAGATCTTTAATCCATTCTGAGTTTATTTTTGTGCATGGTGTTAGAAAGTGTTCTAGTTTCATTCTTATACAAGTGGTTGACAGGTTTCCCAGCACCACTTGTTAAAGAGATTGTCTTTTCTCCATTGTATATTCTTGCCTCCTTTGTCAAAGATAAGGTTTCCATAGGTGCGTGGGTTTATCTCTGGGCTTTCTATCTTGTTCCATTGATCTATGTTTTTGGCATTGTGCCAGTACCATGCTGTCTTATTGACTGTAGTTTTGTAATATAGTCTGAAGTCAGGTAGGTTGATTCCTCCAGTTCCATTCTTCTTTCTCAAGCTTGCTTTGGCTATTCAATATTTTTTTTTTTGTATTTCCATGCAAATTGTGGATTGATTTATTCTAGTTCTCTGAAAAATGCCATTAGTAGCTTGATAGGAATTGCTTTGAATCTACAGATTGCCTTTTGTAGTATACTCATTTTCACTATGTTGATACTTCTGATCCATGAACATGGCATATTTCTACATCTATTTGTGTTCTTTGAGTTTTTCATCAATGTTTTATAGTTTTCTATGTATAGGTCTTTTGTTTCTTTAGGAAGATTTATTCCTAACTATTTCATTCTTTTCATTGCACTGGTGAATGAAATTGTTTCCTTCATTTCTCTTGCTGTTTCCTCATTGTTAGTGTATAGGAATGCAAGGGATTTCTCTGTGTTAATTTTATATCCTGCAACTTTACTTTATTCATTGACTAGCTCTAGCAATTTTCCGGTAGTGTCTTTAGGGTTTTCTATGTAGAGGATCATGTCATCTGCAAACAGTGAGAGTTTTACTACTTTCTCCTGATCTGGATTCCGTTTATTTATGTTTTCTCTTCTGACTTCTGTGGCTAAAACGTCCAAAATTATGTTGAATAGTAGTAGTGAGAGTGGGCAACTTTCTCTTGTTCCTGACCTTAGGGAAAATATTTTCTATTTTTTTTTTTGTTTTTTATTTTTTAAATTTTAAAATCTTTAATTCTTACATGCATTCCCAAACATGAACCCCCCTCCCACCTCCCTCCCCATAACATCTTTCTGGGTCATCCCCATGCACCAGCCCCAAGCATGCTGCATCCTGCGTCAGACATAGACTGGTGATTCAATTCACATGATAGTATACATGTTAGAATGTCATTCTCCAAAATCATACCACCCTCTCCCTCTCCCTCTGAGTCCAAAAGTCCGTTATACACATCTGTGTCTCTTTCCCTGTCTTGCATACAGGGTCGTCATTGCCATCTTCCTAAATTCCATATATATGTGTTAGTATACTGTATTGGTGTTTTTCTTTCTGGCTTACTTCACTCTGTATAATCGGCTCCAGTTTCATCCATCTCATCAGAACTGATTCAAATGAATTCTTTTTAACGGCTGAGTAATACTCCATTGTGTATATGTACCACAGCTTTCTTATCCATTCATCTGCTGATGGACATCTAGGTTGTTTCCATGTCCTGGCTATTATAAACAGTGCTGCGATGAACATTGGGGTACATGTGTCTCTTTCCATTCTGGTTTCCTCGGTGTGTATGCCCAGAAGTGGGATTGCTGGGTCATAAGGTAGTTCTATTTGCAATTTTTTAAGGAATCTCCACACTGTTTTCCATAGTGGCTGTACTAGTTTGCATTCCCACCAACAGTGTAGGAGGGTTCCCTTTTCTCCACACCCTCTCCAGCATTTATTGCTTGCAGATTTTTGGATCGCAGCCATTCTGACTGGTGTGAAGTGGTACCTCATTGTGGTTTTGATTTGCATTTCTCTAATAATGAGTGATGTTGAGCATCTTTTCATGTGTTTGTTAGCCATCCGTATGTCTTCTTTGGAGAAATGTCTATTTAGTTCTTTGGCCCATTTTTGATTGGGTCGTTTATTTTTCTGGAGTTGAGCTGCAGAAGTTGCTTGTATATTTTTGAGATTAGTTGTTTGTCAGTTGCTTCATTTGCTATTATTTTCTCCCATTCAGAAGGCTGTCTTTTCACCTTGCTTATATTTTCCTTTGTTGTGCAGAAGCTTTTAATTTTAATTAGATCCCATTTGTTTATTTTTGCTTTTATTTCCAGAATTCTGGGAGGTGGATCATAGAGGATCCTGCTGTGATTTATGTCTGAGAGTGTTTTGCCTATGTTCTCCTCTAGGAGTTTTATAGTTTCTGATCTTACATTTAGATCTTTAATCCATTTTGAGTTTATTTTTGTGTGTGGTGTTAGAAAGTGATCTAGTTTCATTCTTTTACAAGTGGTTGACCAGTTTTCCCAGCACCACTTGTTAAAGAGATTGTCTTTACTCCATTGTATATTCTTGCCTCCTTTGTCAAAGATAAGGTGTCCATATGTGTGTGGATTTATCTCTGGGCTTTCTATTTTGTTCCATTGATCTATATGTCTGTCTTTGTGCCAGTACCATACTGTCTTGATGACTGTGGCTTTGTAGTAGAGCCTGAAGTCAGGCAAGTTGATTCCTCCAGTTCCATTCTTCTTTCTCAAGATTGCTTTGGCTATTCGAGGTTTTTGTATTTCCATACAAATCTTGAAATTATTTGTTCTAGTTCTGTGAAAAATGTGGCTGGTAGCTTGATAGGGATTGCATTGAATTTGTAAATTGCTTTGGGTAGTATACTCATTTTCACTATATTGATTCTTCCAATCCATGAACATGGTATATTTCTCCATCTATTAGTGTCCTCTTTGATTTCTTTCATGAGTGTTTTATAGTTTTCTATATATAGGTCTTTAGTTTCTTTAGGTAGATATATTCCTAAGTATTTTATTCTTTTCGTTGCAATGGTGAATGGAATTGTTTCCTTAATTTCTTTTTCTACTTTCTCATTATTCGTGTATAGGAATGCAAGGGATTTCTGTGTGTTGATTTTATATCCTGCAACTTTACTATATTCATTGATGAGCTCTAGTAATTTTCTGGTGGAGTCTTTAGGGTTTTCCATGTAGAGGATCATGTCATCTGCAAACAGTGAGAGTTTTACTTCTTCTTTTCCAATTTGGATTCCTTTTATTTCTTTTTCTGCTCTGATTGCTGTGGCCAAAACTTCCAGAACTATGTTGAATAGTAGCGGTGAAAGTGGACACCCTTGTCTTGTTCCTGACTTTAGGGAAATGCTTTCAATTTTTCACCATTGAGGATAATGTTTGCTGTGGGTTTGTCATAGATAGCTTTTATTATGTTGAGGTATGTTCCTTCTATTCCTGCTTTCTGGAGAGTTTTTATCATAAATGGATGTTGAATTGTGTCAAAGGCCTTCTCTGCATCTATTGAGATAATCATATGGTTTTTATTTTTCAATTTGTTAATGTGGTGAATTACATTGATTGATTTGCGGATATTGAAGAATCCTTGCATCCCTGGGATAAAGCCCACTTGGTCATGGTGTATGATCTTTTTAATGTGTTGTTGGATTCTGATTGCTAGAATTTTGTTGAGGATTTTTGCATCTATGTTCATCAGAGATATTGGCCTGTAGTTTTCTTTTTTGGTGACATCTTTGTCAGGTTTTGGTATTAGGGTGATGGTGACCTCATAGAATGAGTTTGGAAGTTTACCTTCCTCTGCAATTTTCTGGAAGAGTTTGAGTAGGATAGGTGTTAGCTCTTCTCGAAATTTTTGGTAGAATTCAGCTGTGAAGCCATCTGGACCTGGGCTTTTGTTTGCTGGAAGATTTCTGATTACAGTATCAATTCCCGTGCTTGTGATGGGTCTGTTAAGATTTTAACCTAGATGTTTTATCATCGGTGCTGTATAGATGGAGAAGTCTAGAGGCTACTGTGAAAATAAAACTGAAAACCAGAAGCAGGAAGTTTAAACCCAAAGCCTGAAAACATTAGAGAACTCTTGAATTCAGGGAACATTAAGCAATAGGAGCTCATCAAAAGCCTTCATACCTACACTGAAACTAAGCTCCACCCAAGGGCCAACAAGTTCCAAAACAAGACATACCATGCAAATTCTCCAGCAACACAGGAACACTCCCCTGAGCCTCAATATACAGGCAGCTCAAAATTATCCCAATACCTTTGATGTCTCATAACCCATTACGGGTCACTCCACTGCACTCCAGAGAGAAGAAACCCAGCTCCACCCACCAAAACTCCAACACAAGCCTCCCTAACCAGGAAACCTTGACAAGCCACTGATAGAACCCCCACCCAAAGTGAGGAAGCTCCATAATAAAGAGAACTCCACAAATTATCAGAATATAAAAGGCCACCCCAAACGCAGCAATATAACCAAGATGAAGAGACAGAGGAATACTCAGCAGGTAAAGGAACAGGAGAGTTGCCCACCAAATCAAACAAAAGAGGAAGAAGTAGGGAATCTACCGGAGAAGGAATTCCGAATATTGATAGTGAAAATGATCCAAAATCTTGAAATCAAAATGGAAACACAGATAAATAGCCTAGAGACAAGGATTGAGAAGATGAAAGAAAGGTTTAACAAGGACCTAGAAGAAATAAAAAAGAGTCAAAATATAATGAATAACACAATAAATGAGATCAGAAACACTCTGGAGGCAACAAATAGCAGAATAACAGAGGCAGAAGATAGGATTAGTGAAATAGAAGATAGAATGGTAGAAATAAATGAATCAGAGAGGAAACAAGAAAAACGAATTAAAAGAAACGAGGACAATCTCAGAGACATCCAGGACAATATGAAACGCTCCAACATTCGAATTATAGGAGTCCCAGAAGAAGAAGACAGAAAGAAAGATCATGAGAAAATCCTTGAGGAGATAATAGTTGAAAACTTCCCTAAAATGGGGAAGGAATTAATCACCCAAGTCCAAGAAACACAGAGAGTTCCAAATAGGATAAACCCAAGGCGAAACACCCCAAGACACATATTAATCAAATTAACAAAGATCAAACACAAAGAACAAATATTAAAAGCAGCAAGGGAAAAACAACAAATAACACACAAGGGGATTCCCATAAGGATAACAGCTGATCTGTCAATAGAAACTCTTCAGGCCAGGAGGGAATGGCAAGACATACTTAAAGTGATGAAAGACAATAACCTACAGCCCAGATTACTGTACCCAGCAAGGATCTCATTCAAATACGAAGGAGAAATCAAAAGCTTTACAGACAAGCAAAAGCTGAGAGAATTCAGCACCACCAAACCAGCTCTCCAACAAATTCTAAAGGATATCCTCTAGACAGGAAACACGAAAGGGTGTATAAACCCGAACCCAAAACAATAAAGTAACTGGCAACGGGATCATACTTATCAATAATTACCTTAAACGTAAATGGGTTGAATGCCCCAACCAAAAGACAAAGACTGGCCGAATGGATACAAAAACAAGACCCCTCTATATGCTGCTTACAAGAGACCCACCTCAAAACAAGGGACACATACAGACTGAAAGTGAAGGGCTGGAAAAGATATACCACGCAAATAGAGACCAAAAGAAAGCAGGAGTGGCAATACTCATATCCGATAAAATAGACTTTAAAACAAAGGCTGTGAAAAGAGACAAAGAAGGCCACTACATAATGATCAAAGGAACAATCCAAGAAGAAGATATAACAATTATAAATATATATGCACCCAATATAGGAGCACCGCAATATGTAAGACAAATGCTAACAAGTATGAAAGGGGAAATCAACAATAACACAATAATAGTGGGAGACTTTAATACCCCACTCACACCTATGGACAGATCAACTAAACAGAAAATTAACAAAGAAACGCAAACTTTAAATGATACATTAGATCAGTTAGACCTAATTGATATCTATAGGACATTTCACCCCAAAACAACGAATTTCACCTTTTTTCAAGTGCTCATGGAACCTTCTCCAGGATAGATCACATCCTGGGCCATAAATCTAAACTTGATAAATTCAAAAAATCGAAATCATTCCAAGCATCTTTTCTGACCATAATGCATTAAGATTAGGTCTCAATTACAGGAGAAAAACTATTAAAAATTCCAACATATGGAGGTTGAACAACACACTTCTGAATAACCAACAAATCACAGAAGAAATCAAAAAGAAATCAAAATATGCATAGAAACTAATGAAAATGAAAACACAACAACCCAAAACCTGTGGGACACTATAAAAGCAGTGCTAAGAGGAAAGTTCATAGCAATACAGGCATACCTCAAGAAACAAGAAAAAGTCAAATAAATAACCTAACTCTACAACTAAAGCAACTAGAAAAGGAAGAGTTGGAGAACCCCAGAGTGAGTAGAAGGAAAGAAATCTTAAAAATTAGGGCAGAAATAAATGCAAAAGAAACAAAAGAGACCATAGCAAAAATCAACAAAGCCAAAAGCTGGTTCTTTGAAAGGATAAATAAAATTGACAAACCATTAGCCAGACTCATCAAGAAGCAAAGAGAGAAAAATCAAATCAATAAAATGAGAAATGAAAATGGAGAGATCACAACAGACAACACAGAAATACAAAGGATCATAAGAGACTACTATCAGCAGTTGTATGCCAATAAAATGGACAACGTGGAAGAAATGGACAAATTCTTAGAAAAGTACAATTTTCCAAAACTGAACCAGGAAGAAAAGGGAAAATACTTTCAAGTTTTCACCATTGAGGCCAATGTTTGCTATGGGTTTATCATATATGGCCTTTATTCTGAGTTATGTTCCTTCTATGCATGCTTTCTGGGGTTTTTTTTTTATCATAAATGGAAATGGATGCTGAATTTCGTCAAAAGCTTTCTCTGCATATATTGAGATAATCACATGGTTTTTATCTTTTAATTTGTTAATGTGGTCTATCACTTTGATTGATTTGTGAATATTGAAGAATCTTTGCATCCCGGGGATAAAGCCCACTTGGTCATGATGTATGATTTTTTTTAAATATGTTGTTGGATTTTATTTCCTAGAATTTTTTTAAGGATTTTTGCATCTATGTTCATCAGTGATATTGATCTGTAGTTTTCGTTTTTTGTGGCATCTTTGTCTGGTTTTGGTATTAGGCTGATGGTGGCCTCATAGAAGGAGTTTGGCAATTTACCTTTCTCTGCAATTTCCTGGAAGAATTTGAGTAGGATAGGTGTTAGGTCTTCTCTAAATTTTTGGTAGAATTCGGCTGTCAAGCCATCTAGTCTTGGGCTTTTGTCTACTGGAAGATTTCTGATTACAATTTCATTTCCGTGCTTGTGATGGGTTTGTTAAGATTTTATCTTTCTTCCTGGTTCACTTTTGGAAGGTTATACTTTTTAAAGAATTCGTCCATTTCTTCCAAGTGGTCCATTTTATTGTCATAAATTTGCTGATAGTAATCTCTTATGATCCTTTGTGTTTATGTGTTGTCTGTTGTGCTTTCTCCATTTTCATTTCTAATTCTGTTGATTTGATTCTTCTCCCTCTGTTTCTTGATGAATCTGGCTAATGGTTTTTCTATTTTATTTATCTTCTCAAGGAACCAGCTTTTAGTTTTGTTGATTTTTGCTATAGTCTCCTTTGTTTCTTTTTCAATTACTTCTGCCCTAATTTTTATGCATTCTTTCCCTCTACTAACCCTAAGGTTCTTCATTTCTTCTTTTCTAGTTGCTTTAGGTGTACAGTTATGTTATTTATTTGATTTTTCTCTTGTTACTTGAGGTAAGCTTGTAATCTATGAACTTTCCCCTTAGCACTGATATTACTGAATCCCTTAGGTTTTGTGTTGTCTTGTTCTCATTTTCATTCATTTCTGTGCATATTTGATTTATTTTTTGATTTTTCCATGATGTGTTGGTTATTCAGAAACATGTTGTTTAGCCTCCATATATTTGAATTTTTAATAGTTTTTTCCCTCCCCCCCCCCCATAGTTGACATCTAGGCTTATTATATTGGGATCAGAAAAGACGCTTGGAATGATTTCAATTTTTTGAATTTACCAAGGCTAGATTTATGGCCCAGTATGTGATCTATCCTGTAGAAGGTTCCATGTGCTCTTGAGAAAAAGGTGAAATGCGTTGTTTGGGGGTGAAATGTCATAAAGATATTCATTAGGTCTAACTAGTCCATTGTATCATTTATAATTGGTGTTTCCTTGCTAATTTTCTGTTTAGTTGATCTATCCATAGGAGTGAGTGGGATAGTAAAGTCTCCCACTATTATTGTGTTACTGTAAATTTCCCCTTTCACGCTTGTTAGCCTTTGCCTTACATATTGCGGTGTGCCTATGCTGGGTGCGTATAGAATTATAATTGTTATATCTTCTTCTTGGATTGATCCTTTGATCATTATTTAGTGTCCTTCTTTGTCATTTTTCATAGCCTTTATTTCAAAATCTGTTTTATCTGATATGAGTATTGCTCCTCCTGCTTTTTTTGGTCTGCATTTGCTTGAAATATATTTTTTCTAGCCCTCTCCTTTCAGTCTGTATGTGTCCCTTGTTTGGAAGGGGGTCCCTTATAGACAGCATATATAGGAGTCTTGTTTTGGAGTCCATTCAGCCAGTCTTTGTCTTTTGGTTGGGGCATTCACCCCTTTTACATTTTGGGTAATTATTGTTAAGTATGATCCCGTTGCCATTTATTTTGTTGTTTCGGATTTGAGTTTATAAATTGTTATATCTTCCCTTGTAGCTCAGTCGGTAAATAATCTGGCTGCTGTGCAGGAGTCCCAGGTTCAATCCCTGGTTTGGGAAGCTCCCCTGGAGAAGGAAATGGCAACCGACTCCAGTCTCCTTACTTGGAAAATCTCATGGACAGAGGAGCCTGGTGGGCTGCCGTCCATGGGGTCGCAAAGAGTCAGACATGACTGAGCGACTAACACTTCAGTTCAGTTCAGTCGCTCAGTCGTGTCGGACTTTTTGCGACCCCATGAATCACAGCACACCAGGCCTCCCTGTCCATCACCAACTCCTGGAGTTCACTCAGACTCACGTCCATCAAGTCAGTGATGCCATCTCATCCTCTGTCGTCCCCTTCTCCTCCTGCCCCCAATCCCTCCCAGCATCAGAGTCTTTTCCAATGAGTCAACTCTTTGCATGAGGTGGCCAAAGTACTGGAGTTTCAGCTTTAACATCATTCCTTCCAAAGAAATCCCAGGGCTGATCTTCAGACTGGACTGGTTGGATCTCCTTGCAGTTCAAGGGACTCTCAAGAGTCTTCTTCAACACCATAGTTCAAAAGCATCAATTCTTCGGTACTCAGCCTTCTTCACAGTCCAATTCTCACATCCATACTTATTTATAAACCTTTTCTGTGTTTCCTGTCTAGAGAAGTTCCTTTATCATTTGTTGAAGAGCTGGTTTGGTGGTGATGAATTCTCTCAGCTTTTGCTTGTCTGTAAAGCTTTTCATTTCCCCTGCATAATAGACTGAGATTCTTATTGGGTATAGTAATGTGGTTTGTAGGTTTTTCTCTTTCATTACTTTAAGTACATCCTGCCAATTCCTTCTGGCCTGAAGAGTTTCTGTAGAAAGATCAGCTGTTATCCTTATGGGAATCCCCTTGTGTGTTATTTGTTGTTTTTCCCTTGCTACTTTTAATATTTGCTCTTTGTGTTTGATCCTCATTAATTTGATTAATATGTATCTTGGGGTGTTTCCTTTTGGGATTATCCTGTTTTGGAGCCACTCACTTTTTTAGAATTGGGTGGCTATTTCCTTCCATATTTTAGGGAAGTTTTCAAGTATTATCTCAAGTATTTTCTCATGGCCTTTCTTTTTGTCTTCTTCTGGAACTCTTATTATTCAAATGTTGGGGTGTTTAACATTGTCCCAGAGGTCTCTGATGTTATCCTCATTTCTTTTAATTCTTTTTTCTTTTTTCCTCTCTGCTTCATTTATTTCCACCATTCTATCTTCCACCTCACTTATATCTGCTGCTTCAGTTATTCTACTGTTGTTTCCCTCCAGAGTTCTTTTGATCTTATTTATTGCAGTATTCATTATTGACTGACTCTTTTTTATCTCTTCTAGGTCTTGTTAAACATTCTTGCATCTTCTTAATCCTCGTTTCTAGTCTATTTATCTGCAACTCCATTTTGTTTTCAAGATTTTGCATCATCTTTACTATCACTATTCTGAATTCTTTTTGAGATAGACTCAAAAAGAGAGATCTCCTCCTCTTTTGTTTGATTTTGTGGGACTGTATCATGTTCCTTTATGGGCTGAATATTTCTCTGCCTTTCCATTTTGTTTAGATTGTTCTGTTTGGGGTGGCCTTTCTGTATGCTGGAAGTTTGTGGTTCCTCTTTATTGTGGAGGTTGCACCCTGAGGGTGTGGTTGGACGTTTGACTTTTCAAGGTTTCCTGGTTATGGAAGCTTGTGTCCGTGTTCTGGTGGGTGGAGCTGGATCTCTTCTGAGTGCAGTGAAGTGCCCAGTAGTGAGTTTTGAGGTGTCTATGGGTTTGGTGTGCCTTTGGACAGACTGCATATTGAAGCTCAGGGCTATGTTCCTGTGTTGCTGGAGAAATAGCATTATCTATCTTGCTCTGGAACTTGTTGGCTGTTGGATGGAACTTGGTTTCAGTGTAGGTATGCAGAGTTTTGGATGTGCTCTTGTCGATTAATGTTCCCTGGAGTCAGGAGTTGTCTGGTGTTCTCAAGTTTTGGATTTAAGCCTCTTACCTCTGGCTTTCAGTCTTAATCTTACAGTAGCCTCAAGACTTCTCCATCCATACAGCACTGCTGATAAAATATCTAGAAAAATGGTGAAAAGAATCTCCACAGTGAGGGACACCCAGAAAGGTTCACACAGTTACATGGAGAAGAGAAGAGGGAGGAGGAAGATAGATGAAGAGGGGAATCCAAAGGGGAGAGAGCAATCTAGCCAGTAATCAGGTCCCTAAGTGTTCTCCACAGCCCGGAACACCCAGAGAGATTCAGAGTTAAGTAGAGAAGCATACGTGGAGGGAGGAGATAGAGGTGACCTGGGTGAGAAGAGGAAGAGTCAAAAGGGGAGAGAGCAATCAAACCAGTAATCACACCCCTAAGTAAAAATGGGTACTGAAGATTAGATTCTTAAAGGTACAAAATTGAGAACAGATACACAAAGCAAAGATTAAAAATCTAGAGTAGAGGTTAGACTCTGAAAAATGCAACATTATAAATACAAAACCAATCACAAATTATAAAAAATACATATGTGAAATTTGCTTTAAAAAATAGGGTCTTTTCTGCAAGGTAATAGTAGGTTATAAAAATAAAAATTAAAGGTGTAATAAAGAACTGAAAAAATTTTTTAAAAATGATTCTAGTAAAAGTATATCTAGGAATTTCTCTGGAGCTGGTGAGGGCAGTGTGGGGTCAGTTCAGTTTCAGATAGTTCCTTGCTCCAGCTTATACGTCTTTTCAAGGTTTATAGGCCCCTTCCAGTGCTTAGTCAATGCTAACTACAGGGTTTCAGTCTGTTGTGCCTGTCACTTCGAGAGCAGTTCCCTCTGTTTGCAAGTCTCTTCAGTGTGTAATTTCTGCCCTGATGTAAGGGGGTGAAGGTGGTCACTTATTTAGGCTCACTTGTGCAGTCATGCTGTGGGGAGGGAGGAATACTGCAAACAAATATCACTGGCATGTGTGGGGAGTGCTCACAGTGTACGGACCACACTGGGTTGCCGTAGCTCATGGTGCCTGTGCTTTCCTGATCTACACTGCTCAGACTCCAGGTTGCTTTGAAGGGGAACTTTCCAAAGCGGGCCCTAGGTTGCGTGCACTTCCCTGGTCTAAGCTGCTCAGGTTCAGTTTCTCCACAAAGGCATAGACTCGGCTGGGCCTGCATTTTGTGCCCTTCCCAGGTCCGAGGAGCTCAGGCAACAAGGTGCTTGGCCAGCACACTGTCCCAGGTGTGCAGTGTGTCTTGTCACCTTTCTGGTCCCTGTCACTCGGTTTACTGGGTGCGCTGCAAGAGCGCCGTCTCAGGTGTGCTGTGTGTCTCCTCTGGGGGGTGATCTCAGGTTGCAACCCTCCTGGCAGATGTCAGCCATTCAATATCCCAGGAAGACGTGGTTAACAAGTGGGAGCCTGCTCCCAGTATGGTGGAGAATGCTGTCTCTGGGGCCAAAATTGCCCCCTGCCTTCTGGCTCTGGCTGTCGCCTGTCTGCCTCTCTGCCTCCGGTGTGGGGTGGGGGGTTGGGGAGGAGCCGGTCTGCAGTCTACTAGCTCTCCTTTAGCATTCGCTCAATCCTTTGTTCTGTGAGTTGGCCAGGATGTGGCTTAGGTTAGAGCTTTTCTCTCTCTCTCTTTTATCCCTTTCTCTCTCTGTCTGTCCCACAGTTTGACTGCTATCTCACGTTAGCTCCCTCAGATTGTCCTCAGGGCTTTCAGGACAGGTCCTTAAACTTAAGCAATGCAAAAGTGCCTCCCCCTCTTGCTGGTGGCAGACCTGAGCATCTGAGCTATTTCTCTGCTTGGAGTTGTGGTTAAGACACATATTCTATGGTTTGTATTTTTTATTTCCCCTCCCTGTTATGTTGCCCTCTTCCTGGTGGCTCAGAGGTTAAAGCATCTGCCCGCAGTGTGGGAGACCTGAGTTCGATCCCTGGGTAGGGAAGATCTCCTGGAGAAGGAAATGGCAACCCACTCCAGTATTCTTGCCTGGAAAATCCCATGGACAGAGGACCCTGGTAGGCTACAGTTCATAGGGTCGCAAAGAGTTAGACACGACTGAGCAACTTCACTTTTTTGTTTCTTTCTGTCTTTCACTTTATGTTGCCCTCTGAGATTCCAAAACTCCCCACAAACCCACTGGTGAGAGGGTTTCCTGGTGTTTGGAAACTTCTCCCCCTTCACAACTCCCTCCCAGGGCGGGTCTTTGTCCCTAACTCTTTTTTCTCTTTTATATTCTGTCCTACTTCTTTTAGAAGAGAATGGGCTACCTTTCTGGGTGCCTGGTGTCCTCTGCCAGTGTTCAGGAGTTGTTTTGGGGAAGTTGCTCAGCATTCAAATGATCTTTTGATGAATTTGTGGGGGAGAAAGTGATCTCCCCATCCTTTTCCTCTGCCTTCTTAAGACCACCCCCCACTTACATTTTCTTAATTGTTTCAGGTTTTTTGTAGATCTTTCCTTTGTCTTATGCTCATTGCCTATATGTCTCTTTAATATCTGTTGTAAAGCTGGTTTGGTGGTGCTAAATTCTCTTAACTACTGCTTATCTCTAAATGTTTTAATTTTTCCATCAGTTTTGAATGAAATCCTTGCCAGGTGAAGTAATCTTCCTTGTCGATTTTCCCCTTTCAGTGCTTTATATATATCCTGCCATTACTTTCTGGCCGGCAGGATCTCTGCTGAAACACAGCTATTAATTGAATGGCCTTTCCCTTGTGTGTTGCTTGTTGCTTTTCCCTTGTTGCTTTTAATATTCTTTCCTTGTGTTTAATCTCTGTTGGTTAGTATGTGTCTTGACATGTTTCTGCTTGGATTTATCCTGTGTTGGACTCTCTGTGCTTCTTGAACTTGATTGACTATTTCCTTTCCCATGCTAGAAAGGTTTTCAACTATATTATCTTTAAAAAATTGCTCAGTGCCGTTCTTTTTCTCTTCTTCTTCTGGGACTTCTATAACTCAAATGTTGGTGTGTTTAATACTGTCCCAGAAGTGTCTGAAGCTCTCCTCAATTATTTTCATTCTTTTTCCTTTACTCTGGTGATCAGCAACTATTTCAACCATTCTATCTTCCAGCTCATTGTTCCATTCTTCTGCTTCAGTTACTCTACTCTTGTTTCCTTCTAGAGTATTTTTATTTTCAGTAATTGTGTTATTCATCTTTGTTTGTTTATTCTTTATTTCTTCTATATCATTGGTAATTATGTTAATTGTGTTGGTTGCTTCTTGGCATTTTATGCATTCTGTTTTCAAGGTTTTGGAACATCTTTACCATCATTATTCTGAATTTTTTTCAGGAATTTGAACTATTTCCTCTTAAGGGTTTTTGTTTGTTTGTTTGTTTGTTTTTTAGTCTTGTATGCTTCTAGTTTGTTCCTTCATTTGAGCAATAATTTTTTACCTTTTCTTTTTTTCACTATTGCATTTGATGTCTCCTTTTCTCAGGCTTTCAATTTGAATGCTTTCTTCCTTTTGGTCTGCCCTTGGTGTGTAAGATTGTGCCAGTGGTTTGTGTAGGCTTCTTTTGGGCATGACTTTTGTTTGTACTCTGGTAAATGAAGCAAGTTTTGTTTTGTTTTGTTTTGTTTCCTCTCTCTCTCTGATGGGCAGGGCTGTATGAGGTGGCAGTCTTGTTTACTGATGACTAGGTTTGTGTTTTTATCTTGTTTGATTTTTTTTGGATGAGGCATCCTACACTGAATACTGCTGGTAGTTGGGTGATGCCAGGTGTATACAGGTGGAGGCTTTTATGACAAATCTCACTAATAAGTACTCCCTGGGATTAGGAGTTTTATGGCAGTCTAGAGTCTTGTCAGTGCTTCCACTTCAAAGGTTCTGGGCCTGATCTCTGGCCAGGGAAGTGAGATTCCACAGGTGGTTTGTAATGGCATTAAAGGGGATAAAACAAACACACTAAAACTAGAAACAAACTACAAACCTCAGACAAATGACAGATACAAAATCAGGCAAGTACTAACAAAAAAGTGGGAAATATACACACATGTATACACACATAAACAAAACCAAAACAGTGAAAAAAAAAAGGATAAGAGATTTATTCAATGAGCAAAGGAAAGTAAGAATGATATCAACTAGTTACTAACAAATCTGACTAAAAGCATAAACTGGAAAACAAAACCAAAGCCATATGTCAACAGGGGAATAAAACAACTAAAGCAAAACAAACTAATAAACATAATGAGGAAAAGTGAGAAAAGGAAAAAAAGAAAGAAAAGCTAGAAAAGCAAATTAAAATAGAGGTAGATAAAGAAGTTTTATGTATGTTAAAGAAAAACAACAGAAAAAGAATAAGAAAAGCAAGCAAAAGAATATATGTGGGAAAATAGTGAAAATAATTTTTTTAAAGCTTTGAAAATTAAAGAGGAAAACAACCCTCAAAACCATGTAGAGGCAGAAGTATTTAAAGAAAATTAAATGTGTGGTGAAAACAATTTCTCAAAAGTGTAAGTAGATTTCATTGTAGTATTAAAATCAACAGGTACAACAACAGAGAGCAAAAAACAAGTAAAAAATTAAAAACCCGGTAGCAACTTCTAAATAAATTAAAGTATAAGAATAATACATATTTTTCTTGGATCAGCTGTCAGCATCCTTTTCCTCAATGTGGGTCACAGTCCACCTCACCTCTCTAGGATGCCCTCCAGTTCTGGACTGGTCTCTTACCTGTTGTGGCCACAGCTCAGACTCTCATCTGGTTCTACTCTTGCATGTTCTTGCTCTAATGTCCACATCTGCCAGTGCTAGTGTGTTTTCTTTTGCAGGAATTCTCATTGTCTTTTATATATTCCAAAGATACATTAAGTCTGCCAGTTGATCATGTGGATTCAATCTTGAGCTTGTACCACTGATGGGAATGTTTTGGTTCTATTCCTTAGCCACCTGCCCCTGGATTTCACTTGTGGTTTTATCTCCACCTTTGCATGTGAGTCGTCCACAGGAATTTACTCCTGAGGCTCCCCTGGAGGATTTGGGTGTGCCCCAGGGAGGACAGAATGTGGAGGTGATGCAGTTGTTTAGATTGCAGGAGCCCTGGCAGTACCAGGTACTAAGGGGAGCCACTGGCTAGGACAGCAGGAAATATGATGCCCTTAGGGATTTTTGTAGCCTCTGCTTGCTCTGTCCTTGTGGGATTGAGCTAGGCAGTGACACAGGAGCTTGGATAATGGGGACCATAGCAATCCCGGATACATAGCTGTGGCTATTGTCACCAGAGGTATGTGACTATTACGGATTTTTCTAGCTTCTGATAGCTCTGCCCAATGAGGATTGAGCATGGAGGTGACACAGCTGCTTGAATTATGGAAACCCTGGCAGTGCCAAGCGTGCAGGGAAACCAACTGACTCAGCTGCAGAATCGGTGGTCCTATTAGAGTCGTTTCCTAGCTTCTGGCACCTGGCCATCAGAGTGTCTCTTTGGCTGGTCCTTCACTGTTGCTTCACCCTATCAGGTGCTTACAGGCCCCCCAGTTGGGGTCATTATTTGTTGTTCTTTGCATCAGGGACTTAAAGATTACCCTGGCTGGGGTCCATCTGTTGCTCTGCATGCCAGATCCTTAAAGGACCACCCTCCCTGTGTTGTTTCAGCCGTCTGGTGCTGATATGTGCAGAGAGAGAGGCTATAGAGATGGCTCCATCCTCTGTGTGTGACTCAGCAGTAACACGATGCCTCCAGGTTAGCTGGCTTTCCTTCCTAAGCATTCCCCACTGTGCTCTCCTCTCTCAGGTTCCTTCACATCATCTCCCTTCAGTCAACAGCAGACCTTGCCCTGGGATTGCTTTTGAATCTCTATGTTCCAGCTCCAACCTGAAGCACTTTCTAGGGGACTTTCATCCCTGTCTGGTGTAGGTACAGCTGCGGCAAGGATTGTCTGTGTGATCCTCATTCCATTCAGACACTCGCTGGTCAGCTGCTTCACTCTCCAACAGTCTCAGTGCTTCACCTCTGTCACGAACATTTGCCCTCCTATGCAGCTCTGTCCCTGCTTCAGTTCCCGACCCCAGATGCAGATCCAGTTCTACTCACTCTCTTCTTTTTTTGCACTTCTTCTTTTGTCTTGCTGAGTGTTGCCTGGTTCTATATATTCTTTTCCCGTGGTCAGGTTCTCAGCTGGCGTTCTGCAAGATCTTCTGTGTCTGGAGGTGTATTCCTGATGTATCTGTGGAGAGAGATGTACTCCATGTGTACCTACTCTTTTACCATCATGGATCTCAGTGTATGGTATAGAGCCCACACCTCACTCCAAGTCAGGATTGCTGTGGTCGGTTGTTAAATTTCTGCTGTTGGGTTGGGATAAAAAACAATGGATATCTTGTTCTCATTTGAACATACTTCTCAGTTGATCATTTTTCTGGAGTGTCTGTGTTGATATCTGTGCATTAGACTAAACATCCACTTGTCCTAGTCTTCACAAATTGGCCTCAGAAGTAGAATCCTTCCAGAATTCAGCCTTTTCAATCAGCCTGGCCAGAATTTTGGTTACCTCTCTAACCTCTCTGCTCATCCAAACTTCTGTGTTTGTAGTCAGCCTCCTCCAGGAGTCGAGAGTATGCAGTCACTAATCTAGAACCAGACATCTTGGAATGTGAAGTCAACTGGCGTTAGAAAGCATCACTACGAACAAAGCTAGTGGAGGTGATGGAATTCCAATTGAGCTGTTTCAAATCCTGAAAGATGATGCTGTGAAAGTGCTGCACCCAATATGCCAGCAAATTTGGAAAACTCAGCAGTGGACACAGAACTGGATAAGGTCAGTTTTCATTCCAATTCCAAAGACAGGCAATGCCAAAGAACGTTCAAACTACTGCAAAGTTGCACTCATCTCACATGCTAGTAAAGTAATGCTCAAAATTCTCCAAGCCAGGCTTCAGCAATACATGAACCGTGAACTCCCTGATGTTCAAGCTGGTTTTAGAAAAGGCAGAGGAACCAGAGATCAAATTGCCAACATGCGCTGCATCATGGAAAAAGCAAGAGAGTTCCAGAAAAACATCCATTTCTGCTTTACTGACTATGCCAAAGCCTTTAACTGTGTGGATCACAATAAAATGTGGAAAATTCTGAAAGAGATGGGAATATCAGACCATCCGACCTGCCTCTTAAGAAATCTGCATGCAGGTCAGGAAGCAACAGTTAGAACTGGACATGAAATAACAGACTGGTTCCAAATAGGAAAAGCAGTACGTCAAGGCTGTATAATGTCACCACGCTTATTTAACTTCTGTGCAGAGTACATCATGAGAAACGCTGGACTGGAGGAAACAAGCTGGAATCAAGATTGCCGGGAGAAATATCAATCACCTAAGATATGCAGATGACACCACTCTTATGGCAGAAAGTGAAGAGGAGCTAAAAAGCCTCTTGATGAAACTGAAAGAGGAGAGTGAAAAAGTTGGCTTAAAACTCAACATTCAGAAAACTAAGATCATGGCATCCGGTCCCATCACTTCATGGGAAATAGTTGGGCAAACTGTGGAATCAGTGTCAGACTTTATTTTTTGGGGCTCCAGAATCACTGCAGATGGTGACTGCAGGCATGAAATTAAAAGACGCTTACTCCTTGGAAGAAAAGTTATGGCCAAACTAGATAGCATATTCAAAAGCAGAGACATTACTTTGCCGATTAAGGTCCGTCTAGTCAAGGCTATGATTTTTCCTGTGGTCATGTATGGATGTGAGAGTTGGACTGTGAAGAAGACTGAGCGCCGAAGAATTGATGCTTTTGAACTGTGGTGTTGGAGAAGACTCTTGAGAGTCCCCTGGACTGCAAGAAGATCCAACCAGTCCATTCTGAAGATCAACCCTGGGATTTCTTTGGAAGGACTGATGCTAAAGCTGAAACTCCAGTACTTTGGCCACCTCATAAGAAGAGTTGACTCTTTGGAAAAAACTCTGATGCTGGGAGGGATTGTGGACAGGCGGAGAAGGGGACGACTGAAGATGAGATGGCTGGATGGTATCACGGACTCGATGGACGTGAATCTGAGTGAACTCCGGGAGATGGTGATGGACAGGGAGGCCTGGCGTGCTGCGATTCATGGGGTCGCAAAGAGTCGGACACGACTGAGTGACTGAACTGAACTGAACTGAACAAGTCAGAATACTTGGTGGAACAGGCAATTGGAGTTTATCACCTAGCTCACTCTGCACTGACCTAGGGAAAGGAGCTGTGGTTAATGCCTGCATGCTACTTCAAACCCTATGCCTTCTGCACCATAATTTGGCTCTCTGTACTGCCCAGGCACAAATGCAAATGTTGGGTTTCATCAGCTCTCAGGGACAGGTTAGTTAGAAGCCAACTCCTCAGGCAGAGCGGGAAAAGATGAAGGTCAACATGTGCCATCTGACTTCTTCCATGGAGAAACTGGGAGTTGCTCACTCTTCATTAATCTATGGGAAGACATGTGAGAAGTGCTGGTACAGATTCATAACTGCCACTTCATTTCTGTAATCCCAGGAGATTGGAAATCCTAGGCCTCCCAGAGGCAGGTAAATTGGAAACTGGACCCTGGACTACCATTTGCAGAATCAGAGACCTAGATGGTGGATCAAACTCTTTGCTCCTCCAGGAGAAGCTGGGAGTTGAGTGTTCCCTTCAAACTGTATGGTCCTCTGCTGCACGGATTTTACTGCAGGAATGTGTCTTAGTTTTCCCTCCCACTTAGGATTTTGGCATTTTCTCACTTGCCTTGAATACAGAACTTCTCATCTACTGTTTCTATTTTGAATAGAAGGAGCTGATACACACATAGCTGTTAATTCAGTGTGTCTGTGGAGGGAAGGAGACATTAAGGTGGCCTATTCCACTCTCTTACTGATATCACTGCAGTGTTTCCAAATTATATGTGTTGGGCTTGTTTGTTTTTCTATTTTCAATTTTAGGAAGAAGCAATGATTGATTTTCAGTCTTTATCATTATTATTATTGCTATGTAATTTTAAAATTCCCCTCAGCACAATTTTGTGTCATCTCATAAATCATACAAAACTTTATTTATCATGGTTTTATTTTCATTCAATTAAAAATATTCAGTTTTCTCTTTTGATTTCTTCTTTATCCATGAAGTACTAAAAAAATTAGCTGAATTCTATGAAGATGTCTAGTAGGTGACAGAATTGTACTTTTCCAAGTTTAGTTATTCATGGTTTGAAGGATCAACATTTTGTCCTTAGTGAAATGAATGGATGTATTGATCTTTATCATCTTCATTGAACGCCATGTACTGATATGGCTTTAAGCACTCAGTTTTGATGACAGCATTTCAAATTCTCAGAGACAAAGGCTGGGGTAACTATGGTGGAAGATTCTGTGATTGCCACCTGATCTGTGTTCCGGGTTGTGTAAGAGATCCAGACTAGACAATACTTTCAACAAGTCCCAGGAAAGGAAATCCATTGCTAAAAGATTTCTGACATGCTGTGGAATTCCAGATCCTTTATACAAACAGATTTCTAATACTTTCCTAGAAGGGATTCAGAGTATTATAAATCTTGCTTTGCTCTAGAAAATAGAAATCAAGTGTTTTGGTTTAATATCTTTGGAAACTCATAGTTTTTTGTTTTGTTTTTCCCCTCTTACACAGGAGGGGAAATGATTAGATGTTTTCTTGGTTTATAGTCATAAATGACTCCTCTTTTTTGTATCATTACCTTATTTGGGTCCTTATGAAATGTGTATCAGATATATGCTTACCTTTTTTTTAATGCTTTCTCCCTTTTAGAAACATGTTCAAAATCTGAAATAAGAATTGAGAATGGATTTTTGTCTGAATCTGCCTTTATGTATCCCCTAAATAAACAAACAGAATATAAGTGTAAACCAGGATATGTAACAGCAGATGGTAAGACATCAGGGTTAATTACATGTCTGCAAAATGGATGGTCAGCTCAACCTGTATGCATTAGTAAGTAATTCATTATCTTAGTATTCTTTACCTGATGATAACTATACAGAAGTATTCTTTAACTTTGTTCTTTTTTCTTTCTTTCTTTTTTTTTTTTTGCTTTGTTTTTTTGTTTTTTTTCTGTTTTGTTTTTTTGCTGGTGCAGGGTCATATGAATTGTTTTGTGGTTCCATGGCTGTATTTTAAAAGATCAATTACAAAGCTTTGAAAAACGTATTTTTTTTTTTTGCCTTTGATGATTAATTACTAGTGGAATAGAATATCATTGTACTATTTAGTTCAACGTTTTGTCACTTTAAAACATCCTGTGACTAAAAAGTAATTTTGCTAAGATCCTTACCTCTCTTCTGGGGTAAATTCGTTTATTTTCAGCTGAGACCTTTATGCTTAATGCATCTGCTTTTATTTTAGGAGACTCTTAAGCCAGAGTCTCTGCTCCTAAGCCTAAAAGTTATGTTTTTAAGCAAAGATGTGAGGCCATGGTGTATAAACTTCAAATAATATGACAAATAATTCATATGTTTGAATCTCTAGGATAGATATCCTTGTGAAAAATTCTCTCTTAGGAAATCTTCATAAACATCTAGTTAGTGGAGACAGAGAAACACCTCTAGACAGGACCAAATTCTGCTGTGCTGAAGGTTTTTCTTGTAGCAACACATAGATGTTTATGAAGATTTTCTAAGAACAATGAATGAGTTTGTCTTATTCATCCCCAAACTACACAGTGATATTTTTGAAGTGATATTTTACATAGTCACTTTAAGTAAAGTGGGTATTTATAATATCCCTTTCTACTGTTTTCATTTTATTTTTTCCAGTGTCTATACTTGCTACTGGCACTATACCCTCAAAATGAAAAAGTTGCACATATCAAACTTTTATCTTAGCTACCCATATTCCCAGCATATACTCTGAAAGAAAATATGTTTGAACATCAGGACACTGCAAAGCAGACATATTTGTTAAAGTACTATATGTGCTTCCGTGGTGGTAAAATAAGGTCTTAAAATGTGTATTTCTGTTTTAGTGATTAAAATTCCTTCTATAAATAATTTCTTTCATCAGAAATCTTAAGTTTTCATACGACATATTTGGCTGCATTTTTATTTGCTTAAAACTGTCAGTGTTGTCTTTGAATAAAGCAAACGCCATTATTTTTTAGACTCTAAAGGAAAATGTGGGCCTCCTCCACCAATAGACAACGGAGACATTACCTCACTCCTGCAATCAGTATATCCTCCAGGATATACTGCTGAGTACCAGTGTCAGCTCTACTACGAACTTAGGGGAAACAGAAACATAGTATGTCAGAATGGAGAGTGGTCAGAACCACCAAAATGCTTAGGTAAATGCTTTAAACTTCTCTTGGATCCTAGGATAATCCTTGTACACAGCATAATGTTTAACTGTTTATAATAGAGATTTTATGGATTAAATAACAACGAGTTCATGCTTGCACACCAAGCATTAATACCTGTATCTAGAAATAAAGTTATAAAATTTTATGTTCAAGCACAATGGATCCTTTATGAAAGCTCTTCATATGATAACTGACATTATGAATCTTATAACATTTAACGATTACACTAAACAAAATATCTCGTTTTTATAACATTAATTTTTAAAATATGATGAAACCTACATTGTACATTTTCAGTGTATTGGTTTGGAAAAGGTTTGAGGAAGAATTTTTGGACCAACGTTCTTGAAACCCTGAAATTCTGTAGAAAGCATTTGCATATTACTCAAAGGTTTATGTTTATTTTCTTTAATTTTAGAGGCATGTGTAATTTCAGAAGAAACAATGAAAAAACATCACATACAGTTAAGATGGAAACATGATACAAAACTTTACTATAAAACAGAGGATACTATTGAATTTACGTGTGAATATGGTTATCATCAACTGACACCAAAACATACATTTCGAACAACTTGTCAGGAAGGAAAGGTGGTATATCCTCGATGTGGGTAAAACATAGACTCAATGCAGTTGTAAAACTGAAATATGTATATGTATTCAGATTTTTCCTTATTAATTCAATTCTGTTTATTTTATCAAGTATTTTTAAACTCATCTTGAATCATAAATCAGATTTGTGTTAAATATTATGGGGACAGTGTAATTGAGAGATGGGTCCAGTGAATCACTTACTAAAAGTACCTCATTAAACTTGGCAAATCAAAATGTTATGTGCCCTGTTCATGAAACATTTACAGCAAGAAATGAGATTCAATCAATTCCAAGCCTCCTTCCATCCATCAGTTTCCTAACTTTCTTAAAGATTTCTCCATTACTTCTGAGGGTTTCTGAAACTCTGTTTTAGCATACAAGGGAAAAAAGTGTGGAACGAAATGGAAAACATTCAAAATATTGATAATATCACTTAACAAACATATAAAAGCAAACAATGTCATATTTAAGTCAACAATTAAATATAAGAAATTTATCTTACTTTTGCTCATCTATCAATAGATGAATAAACCAAAAATGATGAAACACATAATATTTTTAGTTCAGTTCAGTCACACAGTCGTTTCTGACTCTTTGTGACCCCATGCACTGCAGCACTCCAGGCCTCCCTGTCCATCAGCAACTCCCGGAGCTTACTCAAACGGATGTCCATTGAGTCAATGATGCCATCCAACCATCTCATCCTCTGTTGTCCCCTTCTCCCTCCTTCAATTTTTCCTTGCATGAGGGTCTTCAAAGGAGTCAGCTCTTCACATCAGGTGGCCAGTATATTGGAGCTTCAGCTTCAGCATCAGTCCTCCCAGTGAACATTCAGGACTGATTTCCTTTAGGCTGGACTGGTTGGATCTCATAATATTTTACAAGATGCTTATCAAAGTACACATAATTCAAATAAAGAACAATGAGAATCACATTGTGTAACTACTGTAACACGGCATATAAATGATTTAAAAATTCAACATTAAATACATACACACACATAAAGACACTCTGCTTTAAACACTGAATAACTTTTTATAGAAAAATATTGTCAAGAAATGTAAGAAACTAGTATACCTAGAGTTGAATTCACAGATAATAGGTGTAAAAGGTGTTTCACTTCTTTTTACTTACATGAATTCTTGATTTTTTCTGTCTTCAGTGTATGTCAACTTTGAACCCCAAAATAGTTTCTAAAATAAATATGCAAAATGACACAACAGGAGCTTTAGAGATCAATCTGGTAATAAACTCCAGGTCTAGTAACGATTTCCTGATTTTGCTGGTACAGAGCACTTTAGAAACATTCACCACCAGTCTGAAAGGTGATTTTTATGTTCACACATTTTAAACAGCATATTAAGCTTAAATCAGTTAACTATAAACATTTTAAATTTCTAAATATCATAAAAATTTTATTATTAAAATAGATTTAAATGATCAAACTACAATATTTAAGGTGATATCTTATTACTTTGTACTGCATCAAGTGACCTTCTTAGTCTAAGAAGCATGGCCATCAGCATTGGTGCTAATTGATTTAAATCTGAATTGCTGGTAACGGCTGGTTTTCTCACCCTTAGATAAAATTGTTACAGTTGACAAGTTATCTTTGCTGTCAATGTTAACATTTTTGCAGATAATATTTCTCCAAATTTTTCAACTAATCGTTGTAGAATCTATTTATGACCCAAGGCTGCAAACGGTTATTTCACTGTTGTCTAGAAAGTGGTGATTTTTAAAGATCAGTTCTATCATTTTTCTGCATTTATTGTCATTCTGTGTAAAGAGATGAGTGTTAATTTACAGACTTTGTTCATAATCACCTTCACCTAAAACGTTTTAGCAAATCTTTAAAATAATTTGTTTTTAAATAATTTGTAGTTGACATATAGTTAATTTACAAGTTTCAGGTGTATAACACAGAGATCCACAATTTTTAAAGATTATACTCTATTTAGAGGGCTTCCCTGGTGGCTTAGAGGTTAAAGCATCCACCTGGAATGCGGGAGACCTGGGTTCGATCCCTGGGTCGGGAAGATCCTCTGGAGAAGGAAAATGGCAACCCACCCCAGTACTCTTGCCTGGAGAATCCCGAGGAAGGAGCCTGGTAGGCTACAGTCCATGGGGTTGCAAAGAGTCGGACACGACTGAGCAAATTCCCTATATTATATTTAGAGTTATTGTAAAATATTGGTTATGCTTCCTGTGTTGTATGGTATGTCCTTGGAGATTCTATTTTATACATAATACCTCTTAATCAAATACGGCTATTGTCCCTCCCTGCTTCCTTCTCCCTACTGGCAACCATTTGCTCTTTATCTGTATCTATGACTCTGTTGCTGTTTTGTTATATTCATTCATTTTTTCTGTTGTTTTTATGTTTTTATTTTTATTTATTTTACTTTACAATAGTGTATTGGTTTTGCCATACATTCATTATTAAATTTATTTTTTAAATATAAATTTATTTATTTAAATAGGAAGCTAATTACTTTACAATATTGGTTTTGCCATACATCAACATGAATCTGCCACGGGTGCACACGTTTCCCATCCTGAACCCCCCTCCCACCTCCCTCCTCGTATCATCCCTCTGGGTCATCCCAGTACACTAGCCCCAAGTATCCTGTATCCTGCATCGAACCTGGACTGGTGATTTGTTTCATATATGATATTATACATTTTTCAGTGTCATTCTCCCAAATCATCCCACCCTCTTCCTCTCCCACAGAGTCCAAAAGACTGTTCTATACATCTGTGTCTCTTTTGCTGTCTCACATACAGGGTTATCATTACCATCTTTCTAAATTCCATATATATGTGTTAGTATACTGTATTGGTGTTTTTCTTTCTGGCTTACTTCACTCTGTATAATCGGCTCCAGTTTCATCCACCTCATTAAAACTGATTCAAATGTATTCTTTTTAGTGGCTGAGTAATACTCCATTGTGTATATGTACCACATCTTTCTTATCCATTCATCTGCTGATGGGCATCTGGGTTGCTTCCATGTCCTGGCTATTATAAATAGTGCTGTGATGAACATTGGGATACACGTGTCTCTTTCAATTAATTTTTTAAAATTCCACATATAAGTGATATCATATGGTACTTGTATTTCTCTGTATGACATATTTCACAAAGAATAATACTTTCTAAGTCTAATCACTATGCATAAAATAGCAAAAATTCATTCTTGTTTATGGTTACTTTAATCCCTTGTGTAAATACATACATATACATATATATATGTGTGTGTGTATATATATATATATATATATATACACATAATTAGTGGTTTGAGTTAAATCTACTATAAAGATAATGAAAGCATCATACCCTTTATCAGTGTAGTCCTGGTTATTGAAGGTAAGCTAGGGAATAGGAGATTTAAATTTGATTCATATTCATCCATATTTATATGCTTACACTGAATAAGAAGTATTAATTTCCAAGCTGTGATGGTCTTTGACTAAGCATATTTGAAGGTTTTGTTTTTAAAGAAGTCGAAAAAGAGCTGTGAAGTCTAACTTATTTTGCATGCATCTGGTGTGCAGGTGTGGGAGGTAAAACAGTGGAATTATTTTACAATTGTCCCAGTATTTCAGAAGGCCACTTATAAATAAAATTTGTTACAATTTTCTTCTTAGTCTTTTCTTAATTGTACTAAGATAGCTAGTATTTTTGGAAAACATAGAGTGAAAAAATATATATCTATAAATATGTACCTCTAGGAGATGAAGTTAAAAGAAAGCATCCTCACTTGAGGTACTAGAGGATAGACTATGATCTGGCATCTGAAATAAGTACTAGAGAGGAGAATCTAGACATATTTTGTAAGTCTGCAATGTGAAACACCAGGGGGAAAAGGATTACATAAAAAATGCAAGTCTGGAAAAAATAATGAAGAGTGAGTCTAAGGAAGTAACCTGGACAGTAAGAACACAAATTATTCTTTCAATTTCAGTGAAAAGTTATGATTTTCTGAGCTAAAAATGAGATGAGTATGTACTATGCATGTGTCATTACATGCAAGTATGAGAATCGTGAACAAATCTCAGACTTTTTATTTTAAAAATGAATTTTATTGCAGCATAGTTGGTTTATAATGTATAGTATCAGATGCATTGCAAAGCACACTTTTTTAAGATACAGTTTTTTAAGATTCTTTTCCCATATAGGCTGTAACAGAGTATGGAGTAGTGTTCCCTTTCTTACATGGTAGGTCCTTATTTGTCATCTATTTTATATATAGTAGTCTGTATATGTCAAACTTCTTTTTTTTTTTTAATTAAAGAATTATGAACAGATCCTACACACAGTCAATTCTCTTTGGGAGAAGTGGCCTTATACACATACTAAGATGCAAATGTACAGCCCAAGTCTAAGGACAAGAAGGAAATTTAGGTTTACACTAATGCCTTATGAGAAATTAATCTTTTAAATCCATCAAGGATAATTAAGTCTAAGATATTTTATTAATTATGAAAATATATTGAATAAAATAAAATGGTTTCAGAATCACTCTTAAAAGTAATTATTTTTAATGGAGGAATTGAGTTGCACAGAGTTGAAGAAATTTTGACCAACATATACAGCTGCATAAGCATCATCTAGTCAAAATACAGGCTGTTGTGCATTCAGCCATGTCTGACTGCGACCCTGTGGACTGTAGGCTGCCAGGCTCCTGGATTGATGGGACTCTCCAGGCAAGAATACTGCAGTGGGTTGCCATTTCCTCCTCCTGCTGATCTTTCCCACTCAGAGATCAAACCTACGCTCTTACATGTCCTGCATTGGCTGGCAGGTTCTGTACCACTAGCACCATCTGTTCAATAACCCCAGAAGAATCTTCTGCAGGCAATCCTCTTCATCAAACCCTAACCTCTGAGAACCATTAAGTTGGCTTCTGTGACTGTAGTTTTGCCTTTTCTGAAATGAACAGCCACAACCTGGGAATAATCTAAGTGTCACAAAATGATCGCATCTTAACTTGATTACATCTGTTAGACTTTAAGTCTTGCCTGTAAGGATTCTAAAAACTCTTTGGAGGACACTGTTTGACACATAACAGTGCACATTGCAGCCTCTCAGCTTCCTGTCTTTCCCAGCTTCCTGTCTTTCCCAAGTGTCAAATATATTCACTCAATCCCAACATCTCCCAAAGTTTTCACCCTTTTCAGTGTCAACTCTAAGGCCCAAATTTTATTAAATGTCTTCCAAATAGTTATGGGTGAGACGCAGTTTCTTGTCCATCCTTGGGCAAAATTCCTATTCATGTGTGACCCTATGAACCAGAAAACAAGAAATGTGCTTCCAAAGTACAATGTTAATACATACATAGAATAGACATCACCATTCAAAAATGGAGAAAGATAAAGAAAAAATGAGTCTCAAGTTTAAACTCAAACCCCATGAGGAGAAATCTCATTAGATTCCAATTGAGAGGACACATTTCTATGAAAAAAAAAAAAAGCCAATGGGGGAAAGCCACAACTTTTCAACCCACCAAAGAAGTGAGCCTACTTTCTCAGCTGAAAGAAGCTCTGTTATCAGAGCTCTATCTTTGAAGGCATTCTTCTTTTATGTGTATGACGCCTGTCCCTTTCAGTCCATGCTGAATGCATTTCTGCTAGTATAAAGTTCTCAAAAACCTTTTCAGTCTCTTGTGCTTTAATACGTATAAGTTCTCAGCCATGTGGATAAAACACAGATCATCCCTGGATAACAGCATCTCTATCTCTGTCTTGTGCTGTGCCATGCTAAGTCGCTTCAGTCGTGTCCAACTCTCTGTGATGCCAGGGACTGTAGCCTGACCAGGTCCTCTGCCCATGGGATTCTCTAAGCAACAGTACTAGAGTGGGTTGTGATTTCCTTCCCCAGGGGATTTTCTCAACCCAGGAATCAAATGCCCATCTTTTAAGTCTCCTGCATTGTCATGCAGGCTCTTTACCACTAGCTCCACTGAGAAATTTTGAATTATCTCCCATTGACTTCTTAATGACTGGTGATTCATTCTTCCATTTACAACTCGTCTCATGTATTTTACGCAAGCAGTGAGAAGAAATTAGATGAATCTTCCATAATTGGGTTGGCAGTCTTCTGAACTAAATATCCAAGTTCACCTTGGATATTTTGTATAATGGTCAATTTTGTATCAAGTTGGCCAGGTTATAGTACTCAGTAGTTTGGTCAAACCAGTTTGGCTATTTCTCTGAAAGCATCTTAAAGACATGATTAACATTTAATCACAAACTTTAAATAAAGTAAATTACCTTTCGTAACATGGGTATACTTCATCCATTCTGTTGAAAGTTTTAAGATAAAACACTGAGCTCCTTCCAGGAAAAAGGAGCTCTGCCTCTCAAGGCTTCCAAAGTAAAAACTGCAACACACACCCTTCCTGAATTTTCCAGGCTGCCACGTACCATGTAGGTTTCAGACCTACCAGTCCTCACAATCACATGAGCCAGATCCTTAAAACAAATCTCAATCTGTGTGTGTGTGTGTGTGTGTGTGTGTGTGTGTGTGTGTGTGGTGGGGAGTTTGGGAACTCTGTATTTTCTGCTCACATTTGCTATGAACCTAAACCTGCTTTAAAACATAGAGTTCAATTTTTAATGAGGTAATTTGTAGAATAATGTGTATGATTTCTTAATCCAGTCTCCACTATAGTCTTCTTTATTTTAGTGTTAGGAAATTGCAGTTTGTATCTGGAGATATGACTTGCTAGTGAGGATTACGATTCTATCTTCCCTTGAAGTTTGTATCCCCAGGAATGTTTAGTGGTAAGATAATTGCCTAAGAAGATATCAAATTAAGAAAAACTAAGTTTTAGTAACAACTGAATACTTATCAATACTACATTTCAAGATATTATATAATTAACATGCGTGATCTTCACAAAGGGCCTTATTACTGGGTATGGTGGTGGTTTAACTGCTAAGTCATGTCTGACTCTTGTGACTCTATGGACTGTAGAATGTCAAGCTCTTCTGTCCATGGAATTCTCCACGCAAGAATACTGGAGTGGGTTGCCATTTCCTTCTCCAGGAGATCTTTGCAACCCACGAACTGATCCTGGGTCTCCTGCATTGCAGGCAGATTCTTTACTAATGAGCTATGAGGGAAGACGATAGAAAGGAAGCTCATATACTGAGTATATGATTGTAGATATTTCACAGATGAGAGATGGAAGCCACACAACTCATAGTATATCACTGAAGACCTCACATCTATCCCATTGTTATGACACAACTAAATGCTTATTAGTCTGTCTCTAAATACTGTGCCATTTACAAAAATGTTATGCTATTTCTTAAATGCACTGGATATTTTATATAGAGTTCTACACAATTTTATATAATACACAGTTTTATATAATACAGCGACACATAAAAAGAAGTAGAAAAAAATGGCAAAGGAGTAAGATGGGGAGGTTTCCAGCTTCCCCACAAATACACCAAAAACTCATCAAGATATTGAACAATGCTTACAAAGCAGCCTCTAAGAGACAGCAGAAGACCCCAGGCGCCTCCAGGGTGGCAAGCTAAGCTCACTGGAATGAGGTGGGACAAAAGATAAGACATAAAAAATGAAAGGAAGAGATGGAGAATTTCAGGATGGGAGATTGTGCCTGAGACGGAACCACTGAAGTGGGAGCGTTGAGTCCAAGATCCGAGACTGCTAATGAACTCCTAACTGCACCCCCCCCCCATGGAAATTAAGGAAATTAATTACTGATAAAATCCATGAAGGCCTAGAACTGTAAACAGAGCCTGGTATCACTGGGCTGCCAATGGCATACCCTGCAGGATACCTTACCCAATCAAGTCGCAAGACAAAAACACAAAAACAATATCAGCCACAAGATTCCCACAGACACTCCAAATTATATCACCTCACACAGCCTTCTCCATCAGGAAAAATAAATAAATAAATAAAACAACTCACTTCCTCCACTTTAACACAGACTCAGGTCACCCCTAACAAGAAATCAACACAAACCACTGAAACAACCTTTCCCACTGAGAGCAAAAACCAAAAGGAAGAAGGGATACACCCCTAAAATCTGGGAAAAGGAGACTTCAAATGGAGCAAGTTAGAAAATAAATAAATAAAGACACAGAAATATAGGACAAATGAAGAAACAAAGTAGAAACTCACAAGGCCAAATAAAGAAGGAGGAAATAAGCAAACTACCTGAAAAATAATTCAGAATAATGACAGTAAAGATGTTCCAAAGCCTCAAAAGTAGGATGTAGACTATGCAAGAAACAATTAACACAATTAATACAATTACCAAGGACGTAGAAGATATAAAGAATAAATAATGAAGAGAGATGAATAACACATTACTGAAACTAAAAATACTCTAGAAGGAACCAATAGTAGAGTAACTGAGGTATAAGAACAGATAAGTGAGCTAGAGGACAGATTGGGAAAAATAACTGCTGAAGAGAAAAATAAAGGAAAAAGAATGAGAAGAAACCGATGACAGTATTAAACTCATCAATGTTTGAGTTATAGGGGTCTCAGAAGAACAGAAAAAGAAAGGCACTGAGAACATTTTTGAGGAGATGATAGTTGAAAATTTCCTCAACATGGGAAAGGAAAGTCAATCAAGTCCAAGAAGCACAGAGTCTAATACAGGATAAACCCCAGGAGAAAGATGCTGAGACACATACTAATCAAGCTAACAGATATTAAACACAAAGATTAAAAGCACTAAGTATAAAACACAATATTAAAAGCATCAAGGGAAAAGAAACAAGTAACACACAATGGAAAGCCCATACAAGTAACAGCAGGTCTTTCTGCAAGCCAGCAGAAACTCTGCAAGCCAGAAGGTAATGTCAGGATATATTTAAAATACTGAAAGAAAAAAAAAAATCTACCGTCAAGTCTACTCTATCTAGTAAGGATCTTATTCAAAACTGATGGAGAAATCAAAGCTTTACAGAAAAGCAAATTTTAAGAGAATTTAGGACCACCAATCCAGCATTACAACAAATACTAAAGGGACTTGTTTTATATAAGTAGTAAACACAAGAGGAAGGAAAGACCTACAAAAACAATTAAGAAAATGTCAATAGAAACATATATCAATAATTACTTTAAATGTAAATGAATTAAATTTTCCAACCAAAAGATATAGACTGGATGAATGGATAAAAAAACAAGACCCATATATTTGCTGCCTAGAAGAGACCCATTTCAGACCTAGAGACACATACAGATTGAAAGCAAAAGGATGGAAAATGATACCCATGCAAATGGAAATCAAAAGAGGCCAGAGTGGCAATTCTCATTTCAGATATAATAGTCTTTAAAGTAAAGAATATTGCCAGAGATAAAAAGGACTGTATATAATGATCAAGGGATCAATCTGAAAAGAAGACATAACAACTGTAAATATCTATGTATCCAACATAGAAGCACCTCCTTGCATGAGGCAAATACTAACAGATATAAAAATGGAGCTCAAGAATGGCAAAATAGTAATAGTGGCTTTAACACCCTGCTTATACGAATGGACAGAGCATGAGAAACAGAAAATCAATAAGAAAACACAAACCTTAAATGAAACATTAAGCCATTTGGGTTAATTGATATCTTCAGAAATTTCCATCCAAAAATGCAGAAGAATACACTTTCTTCTCAAGGGCACATGGAACATTCATTCTCCATGATAGGCCAGAGCTTGGGCCACAAATTGTGCCTCAGTAAATTTCAGGAAATTGAAATCGTGCCAAGCAACTTCTCTGACCACAATGCTATGAGACTAGATATCAATTACAGGGAAAGAACTGCAAAAAAAAAAAAAAAACACAAAACAATGATAATAAGCAATGCATTTCTAAATAATAAATAGGTTACTGAAGAAATCAGAAGGGAAATCAAAAGATTCATAGAAAGAAATGACAACAAAAACACAATGACCCAAATCCTATGGGATGCAGCAAAGCAGTTCTAAGAGGGAAGTGTATAACACTACAATCCTACTTGAAGATACAAGAAAGTTGTAAAATAGACAACCTAACTCTACACCTAAATCAGCTGGTAAAAGAACAACAGCAACAACAACAAAAAGCCAAAAATAGTAAATGGAAATAAATTATAAGGATCAGAGCAGAAATAAATGAGAAAGAACTGAAGGGAGGCAATCCTAAGGTGGCAGAGGAATAGGACAGGGAGACCACTTTCTCCCCAACAAATTCATCGAGAGAACATTTTAACACTGAGCAAATTCCACAAAACAATTTCTGAATGCTGGCAGAGGACATCAGGCACCCAGAAAGGCAACCTATTATCTTCGAAAGGAGGTAGGAGAAAATATAAAAGACAAAAAGAGAGACAAAAGAGGTAAGGACTGAGATCTGTCCCAGGAAGGGAGTTTTAAAAAAGAAAGAAGTTTTCAAACACCTGGAAACACTCACCACAGGTCTGCGGAGTGTCTTGTAACCTCAGAGGGCAACATAACCTGGAGGAAAAATAAATAAATAAATAATTAAACCCCACAGATTACGTGGCAATGGCAACTCCCAGAGGAGAAGCAGCCCAGAGGCTCGCATCTGCCATTAGCAAGCAGGGTCTGGACAGGGAGGCACTGGCTGCATTGCTTAGGGTAAGGCCTGGGCCTGATGCCTTGAGGGCATCAGGGAACTAACGTGAGAAAGCAACCCAGACTGTGAGATAGCCAGAGAGAGACAGAAAAAGAGAGAGAGAGACAGAAAAAGAGAGAGAGAGAGAGAGAGAGAAACTATCCCATGAAAAGCCCTAACTTAAGACTCTGCCAGGCCTGCTCACAGAACAGAGAACTAAGCAGAGCTAGCGGACCGGCTCATCCCCCGCCAGAGACAGGCAGGCAGGGGGTGGGGGGCAACCAGAGCCAGAAGGGGGCAATGGTGGCCCCAGAGAGGCATCATCTCCCAAACTGCCGGCAGGCTTTGTTGCTAACCAAGACTGCTTGGGATTCTGGATGGCCGACATCTGCCGGGAGGGTTGCAGCCAGAGATCAGCTCCCCAGAAGAGACACCTGGCACACCTGAGAAGGCGCGTCCATTGTACACTCAGAAAACCGAGCAGCTGGGACGGGGGAGGTGACAAGATGCACCCCCTACCTGGGGGTGACTGCGCTCGCCAAGGACGTGGTCACCTGATCTGCTCGGGCCTGGGAAAGGCACCAAACGAAGGCCCAACCAAGTTGTGCCTTTGTGGAGTACCTGAGAACCTGAACCTGAGCAACTTAGATCTCGGAAGTGTATGCAACCCAGGGCCCGCCTCAGATAGTTCCTGGCAGAGCAGCATAGAGCCCGAGAAGTGTAGAATGAAAGCACACACGCAGCGAGTGGGGGCAAACCCAGGGAGGCTGAAACCCTGTGAGCACTTCCCATACACGCCAGTGGTATTTTTATGCAGTATTGCTCCCTCCCAACAGCACGACTGAATAAGTGAGCCTGAAAAAGTGACCACCATCGCGCCCTTGTGTCAGGGCAGAAATTAGACGCTGAAGAGACCAGTAAACAGAAAAAGCTAAAATAAAAAGAGGGACCCACTTTGGAAGTGCCAGGTGCAACAGATCAAAACCCTGTAGTCAGCACCGACTACATAGGAAGGTGCCTATAGATCTTGAGACGTATAAGCCAGACCAAGGAACTATCTGAAAATTAATTGACCCCATACTGTCCACAACAGCTCCAGAGAAATTCCTAGATATATTTTTACTATTATCATTTTAAAATTTTTTAATACAAATTTATTTATTTTAATTGGAGGTTTATTACTTTACAATATTATATTGGTTTTGCCATACATCAACATGAAACCGCCACAGGCATACACGTTTTTGTATGTATGGTTTTGCCATGCATCAACATGAATCTGCCACAGGTATACCCAAATTTCACAATTTGTATGGAGACACAGAAGACCCCCAAAAGCCAAAGTAATTTTAAGAAAGAAGAATACACATTATAGAGAAATGCAAATAAAACTACAATGAAGTACCATCTCACAGCTGTCTGAATGGCTGCTATCCAAAAGTCCACAAGCAATAAATGCTGGAGAGGGTGTGGAGAAAAGGGAACCCTCTTACATTGTTGGTGTAAATGCAAACTAGTACAGCCACTATGGAGAACAATGTGGAGATTCCTTAAAAAATTGCAAATAGAACTACCTTATGACCCAGCAATCCCACTGCTGGGCATACACACCGAGGAAACCAGAATTGAAAGAGACACATGTACCCCAATGTTCATCACAGCGCTGTTTATAATAGCCAGGTCATGGAAGCAACCTAGATGTCCATCGGCAGATGAATGGATGAGAAAGTTGTGGTACATATGCACAATGGAATATTACTCAGCTATTAAAAAGAATGCATTTGAATCATTTATAATGAGGTGGATGAAACTGGAGCTTATTATACAGAGTGAAGTAAGTCAGAAAGAAAAACACCAACACAGTATACTAACCCATATATATGGATTTAGAAACATCATAATGATAATCCCATATGCAAGACAGCAAAAGAGACACAGATGTATAGAACAGTCTTTTGGACTATGAGGGAGAAGGTGAGGGTGGGATAATTTAAGAGAATATATTGAAACATGTATATTATCAGAGGTGAAACAGATCATCAGTCCAGGTTTGATGAATGAGACAGGGTATTCAGGGCTGGTGCACTGGGATGACACAGAGGGATAGGATGGGGAGGGAGGTGTCAGAGGGGTTCAGGATGGGGAACACATGTAAACCCATGGCTCATTCGTGACAGTGTATAACAAAAACCACTACAATATTGTAAAGTAATTAGCCTCCAATTAAAATAAATAAATTTTTTAAAAAGAATGAAGAATAGAGCTAGAGGAATCAACTTATGTAATTTCAGACTATAGTACAAATCTATAGTCATCCAAAGAGCATGGCACTGGCACAAAAACAGAAGGATAGACCAATGTAACAAGATAGAAAGCTGAGCGATAAACCCCTGCATCCATGGGCACCTTATCTCTGAAAAAGGAGGCAAGAATATACAATGGGAAAAATAATAGTTCTCCAATAACTGATGTTGGAAGAACTGGACAACAATGTGCAGATGAATGAAATTAGAACACTTCATAACACTATACACAAAGATAAACACAAAATGGATAAAAACTAAATGTTTTCAATTTAAGACCAGACACTATAAAACTCTTAGAAGAACACATAAACAGAATACTGTATGACATAAATCACAGCATGATCTTTCATGACTCACCTCCTAAAATAATGGAAATAAAACCAAAAAATAAATAAGTGGGACCTAGTTAAACTTATAAGATTTTTCACAGCAAAGGAATCTATAAACAAAGTGAAAAGACAATCCTCAGGATAGAACAAAATCATAGCAAAGGAAACAATTGCTGAATTATTAATTTCCAAAATATGCAAGTAGCCCATACAACTCAATACCAGAAAAACACACAAGCCCATCAGAAATTGGGCAAAAGACCTAAACAGACATTTCCCCAAAGAAGACCTCAGTTCAGTTCAGTTCAGTCACTCAGTCGTGTGCGACTCTTTGCGACCCCATGAATTGCAGCATGCCAGGCCTCCCTGTCCATCACCAACTCCCGGAGTTCACTCAAACTGATGTCCATCGAGTCGGTGATGCCATCCAGCCATCTCTTCCTCTGTCATCCTGTTTTCCTCCTGCCCCCAGTCCATCGCAGCATCAGAGACTTTTCCAATGAGTCAACTCTTCACATGAGGTGGCCAAAGTACTGGAGTTTCAGCTTTAGCATCATTCCTTCCAAAGAACACCTAGGACTGAACTCCTTTAGAATGGACTGGTTGGATCTCCTTGTAGTCCATGGGACTCTCAAAAGTCTTCTCCAACACTGCAGTTCAAAAGCATCAAAAAACCCATGAACATCACTCATTATTAGAGACATGCTAATCAAAGCTACTATGAGATATCACCTCACACCAGACCAAATGGCCATAATCAAAAAATTCATAAAGAAGAAGTGTTGAAGAGGGTCTGGAGAAAGGGAACCTTTCTGCGCTTCTGCTGGGAATGTAAATTGACACAGCCACTATGGAAGATAGTATGGACATTCCTTGAAATAAAACTAGGAATAAAACCACCCTATGACCTAGCAATACCACTACTAGGCATATACCCTGAATAAATCAAAACTAAAAAAGAAACCTGTACCCCAGTGTTCATTGTAGCACTATATACGATAGACAATGCATGCAAACAACCTAGATATCCATCAACGGTTTAATAGAGAAAGAAACGATGGTGCATACATACAATGGAATACTACTCAGTCATAAAAAGGAGTGCAGTTGAGTCAGTTCTGATGAGGTGGAAGAACCTAGAGTCTATTATACAGAGCGAAGTAAGGCAGAAAGAGAAAAACCTATATTGTATATTAATGTACTTATGAGCGTGGTACTGATGAACCTGTTCACAGAGCAGCAATGGAGATACAGACATAGAGAACAGGCTTATGGACAAGGGTGGGGGAGAAGAGGCAGAGGGTGAGATGAATGGAGAGAGCAGCATGGATGCATATACACTAACATATGTAAACAGATACCAACAGGAATTTGCTGTATGACTCAGGGAACACAAACCAGGGCTCTGTGACAACCTAGATGTGGTGGGAATGGGTGAGAGGTGGGAGGGAGATTCATGAGGGAGAGGATATATGTACAGCTATGATTACTTCATGTTGATGTATGATAGATTCAAACCAATGTTGTAATGCAATCATCAATCACTTAAAACAAATAAATATTTTTTAAAAAGAAAATAAGCAGGAAGTTCTCACCTAAAACTTTAAGAAGTGGCACAGTTCAGTTACTCATACAAGGTCAGCTGTCAGGTTTGCTGTTGATCAATCACTAACCAGTGTCTGACTCTGTGACCCCATGGACTGTAGCACGCCAGGCTCCTCTGTCCTCTACTGTCTCCTGAAGTCTTTCATGTCCATTCAGTCTATGATGCTATCTAACCCATCTCATCCTCTGCTGCCCCATTCTTTTGTCTTCAATCTTTCTCAGCATCAGGGTCTTTTCCAATGAGTCAGCTCTTTGCATCAGGTGGCCAGAGTACTGGAGCTTCAGCTTCAGCATCACTCCTTCCAATGAATATTCAGGATTGATTTCCTTTACATTTGACTGGTTTGATCTTACACTTCAAAGACTCTCAAGAGTCTTCTCCAGCACTGTAATTCAAAAGCATCATCTCCTCAGTGCTCAACTTTCTTTATGGTGCAACTCTCAGATCCATCCATGACTACTGGAAAAACCATAGCTTTGACTAAATGGGCCTTTGTCAGGAATCTGATGTCTCTGCTTTCAGTACACTGTCTCGATGACTGCAGCCATGAAATTAAAACATGCTTGCTCCTTTAAAGAGGGTTACAACAAACCTAGACAGGTGTCAAGTTAGTAAATGGTACTTAGGAAGGACAGGGAAGCCTGGTATGCTGCAGTCCCTGGGGTTGCAAAGAGTCAGACACGACTGAGTGACTGACCAACAACAACAACAACAACCACATATGAAGGAAACAGTGGGAGGGAAGACAAGAAGCTTAATTGAAACTGTCAAAAGTTCACTTCATGAAACTGAACATTTTCAGTTACACACTTAGCTGTAAGTTTATTCCCACTGAGGACAAGTCTATTTGTTATCCCAACTGAAATACGCTATTCAAGTAGTTTGATGATCTTTTCTATCATGATGTGTATGTGTATGTTTTCCATACCTCCAAGCAATTCTCCAACACAAGCTGAGTATCCTACAATTTAGTACATACTAATACCATCTACCTGAAACAGCTTCAGATCCCAGAGGTTAAGGGCTCAGTCCCACAAACATGCCCCCCTGCCCACTTCAGAAGCCAATGACAAATCCATGTGACTCTGCACTTCTGGTCTAACCATTAAGATTGGAGGTAACTACAACTTCGTCTTCAGGTTCAGTTATTTTGCTAGTGTGGCCCATGGAACTCAAAAGAAACTCATTGATTAACTCATGACCAGCCAGATGGAAGGGAGGCCCAGGGCAAGGTGTGATAGAAGTTAATAGAAGACATCAGGAACCTACCAAGTTCAGAGCTTCCATTCTCTTCCAGGGCTCCACACTCCAGTTCCTCTAAGCTATGAGTCCTGAGGTTCTCAGACTAACGCATCACTTAGTTCAGTTCAGTCACTCAGTCGTGTCCGACTCTTTGGGACTCCATGAATCGCAGCACGCCAGGCCTCCCTGTCCATCACCATCTCCCGGAGTTCACTCAGACTCACGTCCATCAAGTCCGTGATGCCATCCAGCCATCTCATCCTCAGTAGTCCCCTTCTCCTCTTGCCCACAATCCCTCCCAGCATCAGAGTTTTTTCCAATGAGTCAACTGTTCACATGGGGTGGCCAAAGTGCTGAAGTTTCAGCTTTAGCATCATTCCTTCCAAAGAAATCCAAGGGTTGATCTTCAGAATGGACTGGTTGGATCTCCTTGCAGTCCAAGGGACTCTCAAGAGTCTTCTCCAACACCACAGTTCAAAAGCATCAATTCTTTGGTGCTCAGCCTTCTTCACAGTCCAACTCTCACATCCATACATGACCACAGGAAAAATCATAGCCTTGACTAGACAGACCTTAGTCAGCAAAGTAATGTCTCTGCTTTTGAATATGCTATCTAGGTTGGTCATAACTTTTTTTCCAAGGAGTAAGCGTCTTTTAATTTCATGGCTGCAATCACCATCTGCAGTGATTCTGGAGCCCCCCAAAATAAAGCCTGACACTGTTTCCACTGTTTCCCATCTATTTCCCATGAAGTGATGGGACTGGATGCCATGATCTTAGTTTTCTGAATGCTGAGCTTTAAGCCAACTTTTTCGCTCTCCTCTTTCACTTTCATCAAGAGGCTTTTTAGTTCCTCTTCACTTTCTGCCAAAAGGGTGGTGTCATCTGCATATTTGAGGTTATTGATATTTCTCCCGGCAATCTTGATTCCAGCTTGTGTTTCCTCCAGTCCAGCATTTCTCATGAGGTACTCTGAATAGAAGTTAAATAAGCAGGGTGACATTATACAGCCTTGACGTACTCCTTTTCCTATTTGGAACCAGTCTGTTTTTCCATGTCCAGTTCTAACTGTTGCTTCCTGACCTGCATACAGATTTGTTAAGAGGCAGGTCAGGTGGTCTTGTATTCCCATCTCTTTCAGAATTTTCCACAGTTTATTGTGATCCACACAGTCAAAGTCTTTGGCATAGTCAATAAAGCAGAAATAGATGTTTTTCTGGAACTCTCTTGCTTTTTCCATGATGCAGCGTATGTTGGCAATTTGATCTCTGGTTCTTCTACCTTTTCTAAAACCAGCTTGAACGTCAGGGAGTTCATGGTTCATGTATTGCTGAAGCCTGGCTTGGAGAATTTTGAGCATTACTTCACTAGCATGTGAGATGAGTGCAATTGTGTGGTAGTTTGAGTATTTTTTGGCATTGCCTTTCTTTGGAATTGGAATGTAAAGTGACCTTTTCCAGTCCTGTGACCACTGCTGAGTTTTCCAAATTTGCTGACATATTGAGTGCAGCACTTTCACAGCATCATCTTTCAGGATTTGAAACAGCTCAGATGGAATTCCATCACCTCTGCTAGCTTTGTTCGTAGTGATGCTTTCTAAGGCCCACTTCACTTCACATTCTAAGATGTCTGGTTCTAGATTAGTGATCACATCATCATGACTATCTGGGTCGTGAAGATCTTTTTTGTACAATTCTTCTGTGTATTCTCACCACCTCTTCTTAATATCTTCTGCTTCTGTTATGTCCATACAATTTCTGTCCTTTATCGAGCCCATCTTTGCATGAAATGTTCCCTTGGTATCTCTAATTATCTTGAAGAAATCTCTAGTCTTTCCCAATCTGTTGTCCTCTATTTCTTTGCATTGATCGCTGAAGAAGGCTTTCTTATCTCTTCTTGCTATTCTTTGGAACTCTGCATTTCGATGCCTATATGTTTCCTTTTCTCCTTTGCTTTTTGCCTCTCTTCTCTTCACAGCTATTTGTAAGGCCTCCTCAGACAGCCATTTTGCTTTTTCGCATTTCTTTTCCATGGGGATGATCTTGATCCCTGTCTCCTGCACAATGTCACAAACTGCATTCCATAGTTCATCAGGCACTCTATCTATCAGATCTAGGCCCTTAAATCTATTTCCACTTCCACTGTATAATCATAAGGGATTTTATTTAGGTCATACCTGAATGGTCTAGCGGTTTTCCCTACTTTCTTCAATTTGAGTCTGAATTTGGTAATAAGGAGTTCATGATCTGAGCCACAGTCGGCTCCTGGTCTTGTTTTTGTTAACTGTATAGAGCTTCTCCATCTTTGGCTGCATAGAATATACTCAGTCTGACTTCGGTGTTGACCATCTGGTGATGTCCATGTGTAGAGTCTTCTCTTGTGTTGTTGGAAGAGGGTGTTTGCTACGGCCAGTACATTTTCTTTGCAAAACTCTATTAGTCTTTGCCCTGCTTCATTCCGTCTCCAAGGCCAATGCAATATTGCTCTTTACAGCATCAGATCTTGCTTCTATCACCAGTCACATCCACAACTGACAGAACGTGATCCACTGGAGAAGGGAATGGCAAGCCACTTCAGTATTCTTGCCTTGGGAACCCCATGAACAGTATGAAAAGACAATATGATAGGATACCAAAAGAGGAACTCACCAGGTCATTAGGTGCCCAATATGCTACTGGAGATCAGAGGAGAAATAACTACAGAAAGAACGAAGGGATGGAGCCAAAGCAAAAACAACGCATCACTACATGGGCATAAATTATTTATTTTTTCACCATTGCTAACTGATGAAACCTCCAGTCCCTTGCCCTTTGCTGGACATCAGGAGGGTAGGATCGTTGTTTCAACCATCTAGTCATATGGTTGTTTCCCCGAACAACTAGCCTCCATCATTAGAAGATTTACCAAAGTTACTGTATTAACATAACAAAAGACATATAGGAAATTCCGAGAGTTTCTGGAGTTCTGTGCCCAAAACGGGGACAAAGACCAACTATATATTTTTTTATTGAAAATCACAACATCACAAACCCTAACATTGTTGCAGATTTGTTGGGATGGTACATATTGGCACTGTATCGTATCAATGGCTATAAATTGATTGAACAAAGAAAATTTCTATTTGTCTTTGAAAGAACTTGATTTCTTGTATTTCTTTCTTTCTTTCTTTCTTTTTACTAAGTATTAGTAATAGGTTGTGTTGATTATAATTTTGTTTGCATTTGTTAAGATGTAAAATCACTAATAACATTGTTTTCCAGGCTTACAAATTCTTATTCTGCCAAAGTGCAAGGTTTAGTTCATAGTATAAGATCTTTTCACTGGAAAAATGGATACTTCCCTTTCCTGGAAGTGAAAAGTAACTATCTGTTATCTTAAGCCTTTTATGTCATTGAACTGTCAGGCACAGAGATTGATATGAACACAGGCTGGGAACATTGAACTCAGCCACCAAGCGGTCATTGTCTATTGCTACATGGACAGGAAACTATATTTGGATGAGGATATTCTCTGAGGCTTCTCCTTTGCACTTTTCCATGTTCCTATTAAGGTTAATAGAAGACAGCAGGACTGATTATGTGTGAGATCCCTCTAGATTCTGACCACTTGGAAATGAAGTTTAGGTTAACCCCACAAGGTAAGGGACATGGACTTTTTCATTGCCAGCTGAAGATAAGGCAGATATATTACCAGGTATATAAAAACGAATTTATAATTTCAACAGAGTCTACTTTTTGGGTCTGCTTTGAGGATTGTTTCATTGTGCTTTCTAGTTTGATTCTTATAAACATACTTGTAAATTTTTAACTACATTTTCCTCTTTGACTTTATGGTTTTAAAGAAAAGCCATTCCCTTTTTCAAAATACAAGACACCTATTGGAGTTGTGACTAAATTAGAAAGATGATAATGTCACCAAATAGAAATAATTTGACTCTTGGAAGTTTTAACTTCAGCCTATAGAAAGAGAACAAAGGAATCTTCATTTTAGGAGACAGATTTAATATTGTTATGTAGAAGCATCATTGTTGTTATTGTGGTGGACAATGGTGAACTACACTGATTATTTACTGGTGTTGCCAAGCACCACATCCACCTTCTACACACTGCTATGCCCTCTTAGAGGTTAGCGCTTATAAACTATGTTTCCGATTCTTTTGGTTTTCAGGTTTTCCCTGAGTTTTGCCCATAGATTGGAGTGGGAAATCAGAAACCAGAAGATTTCTCCAGCTCTACCAGTGAGGCAGTTGCCCACAGTAGTTAGAGACAGAAATCTGGTGAGAGATCTCCATGTGGAGATGTGGTGATCCTGAGGGAAAAACATGTTAGATTCCTGCTAGCCTGTTCCTCTTCTTCTCTAGACCCAGAACTAACTGCAAAACCGTATCTCCAACAACAGAGGGGTGGTTGGAAGCTGAAGGTACATCCAGGAGCAGTAGAACCTCGTGTTTCTGGATCTAGCACAAGTTTCCCAACCTGGTAAATTTTTATTATGATTTGGACTTTTTGCATTGTGCAGTGTCCTTTGTTCCTCTGTGTGCTTGGTCGTGAGCTTATTCTCTCAGTTCTCTCAGACTCCTTGCAACCTCATGGACAGTAGCCTGCCAGGCTCCTCTGTCCATGGAATTCTTCAGGCAAGAGTACTGCAGTGGATTGCCATGCCCTCCTCCAGGTGCTCTTCCTGAGCCAGGGATCCAACCTGCATCTCCTGTGTCTCCTGCATTGCAGGCAGATTCTTTACCTGCTGAGCTGTTTGTTCCATTCATTTCAGTTCAGTCGCTAAGTCGTGTCCCACTCTTTGCAACCCCATGCATCACAGCACGCCAGGCCTACCTGTCCCTCACCAACTCCCGAAGTTCACTCAGACTCACGTCCATCGAGTCAGTGATGCCATCCAGCCATCTCATCCTCTGTTATCTCCTTCTCTTCCTGCCCCCAATCCCTCCCAAAATCAGGGTCTTTTCCAATGAGTCAACTCTTTGCATGAGGTGGACAAAGTACTGGAGTTTCAGCTTCAGCATCAGTCCTTCCAATGAACACCCAGGACTGATCTCCTTTAGAATGGACTGGTTGAATCCCCTTGCAGTCCAAGGGACTTTCAGGAGTCTTCTCCAACACCACAGTTCAAAAGCATCAATTTTTTGGCGCTCAGCTTTCTTCACAGTCCAACTCTCATGTCCATACATGACCACTGGAAAAACCATAGCCTTGACTTGATGGACCTTTGTTGGCAAAGTAATGTCTCTGCTTTTCTATAGGCTATCTAGGGTGGTCATAAATTTCCTTCCAAGGAGTAAGCGTCTTTTAATTTCATGGCTGCAATCACTATCTGCAGTGATTTTGGAGCCCAAAAATTTCTTGTTAAATCTAAATTCTATCTTACCTCATAATAGTCTGTCTCACTCTCCACATCTCTCCCTGTCTCTTTCTCCTCCAAGCCTGGCCAATTGCAGTGCATAAATCAGGTTTAGTTTCCTAGGTCACTCTGATTAGGCGTGCTCCTTGTATATGGACAGAATAAGGTTAAGTCAGTTGAAGGACCCTTTCTTTAATAGACAATTTCACACTGCACATGCTTATAAATATGACTCATGTTTGGTGGAAACTGCTATAGCATCTTATGTTGAAATATATACACTCCTCTTTCCTTTTGTGCTTTTACATTTACTTTGTTATCTGTGAAAGTTTTGTGCCTTTTCTATATGTCTAAACCTGTATAGTACATTTCATAGAACACCATTCCTGTTTTCACTATACTCCACCATTTGACATCTTACTGCCAGTTGTAAGTGGGATGTTTGAACACTCACCTACTTCTCAGTGGTCAGTGTTTTTATTCCATTCATCTCTTCCTACTCCTGCCATGATTTGGTTACATTCTTTCTACTTTGCAGAATATTTAATTCATACAAATATAAGTCTATCCATGCCCCAGTTCTTATTTCAGTCTCAGCTCTGGAAAAAAATATACAAAATATTTAATATCATGATATTGCCCATTTCCCACATCACCTTTTGAAAAGTATATTAAAGCAAAAAGAGTCTCAGAATCTTCAAGGCCCCTTCTTACCTTACCCATAAAATAATTAAAAACAACAACAACAACAACAAAAACCCTTCTTTAGAAACTGAACAGTGCCATCTGGTGGATTAAGCTTCGTTTTGTTGTTCAGTCATTTGTGTCCCACTATTTGCAACCCCTTGGACAGCACCTCACCAGGCTTTCTTGTCTATCACTATCTCTAGGAATTTGGTCAAACTCATACCCATTGGGTCAATGATGCCATCCAACCATCTCATCCTCTGTAAACCCCTTCTCCTCCTTTCCTCAATCTTTCTCAACATCAAGGTCTTTTCCAGTGAGTTAGCTCTTTACATCAGGTGGCCCAAGTATTGGAGCTTCAGCTTCAGCATCAGTCTTTCCAATGAATATACAGGGTAGATTTCCTTTAGGATTGACTGGTTTCATTTCATCGCCCTTCAAGAGACTCTCAGGAGAACACCACTGTTTGAAAGCATCAATTCTTTGGTGCACAGCCTCCTTTATGATCCACCTCTCACATCCGTACATGATTACTGGAAAAACCATAGCTTGAATATATAGGCCTTTTTTGACAAAGTGATGCTTTTTAAAATTCTATCTACATTTGTCATAGTTTTTCTTCCAAGGAGCAGTTTTTTTTTTCTTTTTAATTTTGAGGCTGCAGTAACTCTTGTCAGTGATTTTTGAGTCCTCAAAAATGAAATCTGTCTCTATTTCCATTGTTTCCCCATCTATTTCTCATGAAGTGATGGGACTGGATGCCAGAATCTTAGCTTTTTCATGCTGAGGTTTAAGCCAGCCTTTTCACTCTATTCTTTCACCTTCATCAAGAGATTCTTCAGTTCATCTTGACTCTCTGCAAAGAGCTGGTGTGATCGGCACATCTGAGGTTGTTAATATTTATCTGGCAATCTTGATTTCAGTTTGTGAGTCATCCATCCCAGCATTTCGCATGATGTACTCCACATAAAGTTAAATAACAGGATGACAATATACAGCCTTGATGTACTCATATCTCAATTTGGAACTGGCTCATTGTTCCATGTCTGGTTCTAAATATTGCTTCTTGACCTGCATACAGGTTTCCAAGGTGGTCTGGAATGCCTGTCTCCTGAATTTTCCACAGTTTGTTGTGATCCACAAAGTCAAAGGCTTTAGTGTAGTCAATGAAGCAGAAGTATATGTTTTTCTGGAATTCCCTTGCTTTATCTATGATCCAACAGATGCTGGCAATTTGATCTCTGGTTCTTCTGCCTTTTCTAAATCCAGCTTATAGATCTGGAAGTCTCAGTTCAGTTCACATACTGTTGAAGCTTAGCTTGAAAGATTTTGAGCATTATATTGACAATATGTGAAATGAACATAATTATGTGATAGTTTGAATATTCTATGGCATTGTCCTTCTTTGAGATTAGAAAGAAAACTGACCTTTTCCAGTCCTGGGGCCTCTGCTGAGTTTTCCAAATTAGCTGGCATATTGAGTGCAGTGCTTTATTGGCATTATCTTTTAGGATTTGAAATGGCACAGCTGGAACTCCATCAACTCCACTAGCTTTGTTTGTAGTAATGCTTCCTAAGACCCACTTGACTTCACACTCCAGGATTTCTGGCTCTAGGTGAGCGATCACACCATCATGGTTATCTGGTTCATTAAGACCTTTTTTTTTTTTTTTTTTAGTTTTTTTTTTTTTTTACTTTATTTTTCTTTACAATACTGTATTGGTTTTGCCATACATCAACATGAATCCACCACCGAGTGTACACATGTCCCCAATCCTGAACCCCCCTCCCACCTCCCTCCCTATACCATCTCTCTGGGTCATCCCAATGCACCAGCCCCAAGCATCTTGTATCGTGCATCGAATTTAGACTGGCAATTCGTTTCTTACATGATATTATACATGTTTCAATGCCTTTCTCCCAAAACATCCCACCCTCTCCCTCTCCCACAGAGTCCAAAACACTGTTTTATACATCTGTATCTCTTTTGCTGTCTCGCAAACAGGGTTATCATTACCATCTTTCTAAATTCCATATATATGTGTTAGTATACTGTATTAGTGATTTCCTTTCTGGCTTACTTCACTCTGTATAATCAGCTTCAGTTTTATCCACCTCATTAGAATGGATTCAAATGTATTCTTTTCAATGGCTGAATAATACTCCATTGTGTATATGTACCACAGCTTTCTTATCCATTCATCTGCTGATGGACATCTAGGTTGTTTCCATGTCCTGGCTATTATAAACAGTGCTGCCATGAACATTGGGGTACATGTGTCTCTTTCAATTCTGGTTTCCTTGGTGTGTATGCCCAGAAGTGGGATTGCTGGGTCATAAGGTAGTTCTATTTGCAATTTTTAAGGAATCTCCACACTGTTCTCCATAGTGGCTGTACTAGTTTGCATTCCCACCAACAGTGTAAGAGGGTTCCCTTTTCTCCACACCCTCTCCAGCATTTATTGCTTGCAGATTTTTGGATCGCAGCCATTCTGACTGGTGTGAAGTGGTACCTCATTGTGGTTTTGATTTGCATTTCTCTGATAATGAGTGATGTTGAGCATCTTTTCATGTTTTTGTTAGCCATCCATATGTCTTCTTTGGAGAAATGTCTATTTACTTCTTTGGCCCATTTTTTGATTGGGTCATTTAGTTTTCTGGAATTGAGCTGCAGGTGTTGCTTGTATATTTTTGAGATTAGTTGTTTGTCAGTTGCTTCATTTGCTATTATTTTCTCCCATTCAGAAGGCTGTCTGTTCACTTTGCTTATATTTTCCTTTTGTGAAGAAGCTTTTAATTTTAATTAGATCCCACTTGTTTATTTTTGCTTTTATTTCCAGAATTCTGGGAGGTGGATCATAGAGGATCCTGCTGTGATGTATGTCGGAGAGTGTTTTGCCTATGTTCTCCTCTAGGAGTTTTATAGTTTCTGGTCTTACATTTAGATCTTTAATCCATTTTGAGTTTATTTTTTGTGTGCGGTGTTAGAAAGTGTTCTAATTTGATTCTTTTACAAGTGGTTGACCAGTTTTCCCAGCACCACTTGTTAAAGAGATTGTCTTTACTCCATTGTATATTCTTGCCTCCTTTGTCAAAGATAAGGTGTCCATACGTGTGTGGATTTATCTCTGGGCTTTCTATTTTGTTCCATTGATCTATATTTCTGTCTTTGTGCCAGTACCATACTGTCTTAATGACTGTGACTTTGTAGTAGAGCCTGAAGTCAGGCAAGTTGATTCCTCCAGTTCCATTCTTCTTTCTCAAGATTGCTTTGGCTATTCGAGGTTTTTTGTATTTCCATACATATCTTGAAATTATTTGTTCTAGTTCTGTGAAAAATATGGCTGGTAGTTTGACAGGGATTGCATTGAATTTGTAAATTGCTTTGGGTAGTATACTCATTTTCACTATATTGATTCTTCTGATCCATGAATGTGGTATATTTCTCCATCTATTGGTGTCCTCTTTGATTTCTTTCATCAGTGTTTTATAGTTTTCTATATATAGGTCTTTAGTTTCTTTAGGTAGATATATCCCTAAGTATTTTATTCTTTTTGTTGCAATGGTGAATGGAATTGTTTCCTTAATTTCTTTTTCTACTTTCTCATTATCAGCATCACTGTTAATTTTAAAAAAACTAGCTTAGGTACCAGATATATTTTCTTTTTACAAAATGTGGAATACAGTCTTAATTTCAAGTGTAGTGCCAATACATTTAGAATTATTTTCAGAGAGAAATGTAAATGTTGACAACCTTAAAAAACTTGTCACTTTTATTTTCAAACTTATAAGTTCTTTTCATTAGTTATCTATTACATGTCAGGCTCAATCTCTCAATTCATCCCTCTACTCTTGGGCCCCCTTGTATCTATACATCCATTCTCTATGCCTGTATCTCTATGTTTGCTTTGCAAATAAGTTCATCTGTAGCATTTTTCTAGCTTCCATATATAAGCAATATTATACAATATTTATTTTTCTCCTTCTGACTTTTTTCACTCTGTATGAAAGTCTCTAGGTCTATGCACATCTCTGCAAATTGCACAATTTCATCGCATTTTATGGCTGAGTAATATTTAACTGTGTATATGTACCACTTCTTCTGCATCTATTCTTCTGTTGATGGACATTTAGGCTGATTCCATGTCCTGCCTATTGTGAATAAAATAGAAAACTAATGAGAACTTACTGTGTATCATAGGCAGCTCCACTCAATGCTCTTTGGTGACATAAATTGAAAGGAAATCCAAAAAAAGGGGAGATAAATATATATTTTCATATAACTGATTCATTTTGATGTACGAAAGAAGCTAACCCAACATTTTAAAGCAACTCCAATAAAAATTAAAGAAAACAAAAATTAAATTATACACATGTATTAATATAAGTAATTAAATCATATCAAAAGCAAAGCTTTTACTCCAAACTATAAAACTTATATGTTCTTCATTATGATGTTTTTGTCTTTCATTTTCTTTAATAATCTATCTGTCTTCAAGTTTTTGTAAATGAAAACTCTAATGAATTTTATGATACCTCATGAAATTCAAGGTGTGAATAGAATATGCATCACTCTGCATTATTCATCTGATAATTTGTTGCATGTTATTTTAGTCCATTAGGCAATTTTCTCCATGAACAACATTTACAACACAATAAAGCTCCTTGTCCAGTCCTTAGTGTTACAATAAAGAGCAGCTCAGGCCCCAGATCACTTATAAGAAAGGCTGCATCACCATTATTCTTGCTGAGGAGCATGCAGACATGAATTGTTTCTCCTGATTCTCAGGTATATGAGTGATGATTTATTAATCAACTAGAATAAGACTACAGACATATTTCCAAACAAGAGGAGAAAGACTATACAATATGAAAGAGAAATGTGAAACTTTGACAAATCTTCACCAGATATTCCAGTGCAACACTTGTCTTCTCATTAACAGCTGAACTCTTTCCAAAAGTGGTCTTAAAGCTAAATGTTCAAATATTTAAGCAAAGGTTTTTTTCATAATTTATGGGTGCACTTATGAAATTTTTAGCATGTAAAATAATTGTAATATCAGATTCAAGCCATTAAGTAAAACTCACGTCACCTAACACCTATTGTTGTAGATGCCTGCATGCTGAGTCATGTCAGTCATGTCTGATTCTTTGCCTCCCCATCGACTCTAGCCCACCAGGCTTCTCTGTCCATGGAATTTTCTAGGCAAGAATACTGGAGTGGGTTGCCATGTCCGCCTCCAGGTGATCATCCAAACCCAAGGATCGAATCTGCCTGTACTATGTCTCCTGCATTGGCAGGCGGGTTTGTTCTTTACCACTAGCACCAACTGGGATGCCCATTATATTAGATACATAGTCCTAATTAACAAATTTTCTAGAGAACATATTGGCTTAAGACAATACACCTCCATATTCTTAGAGCTCCTGTGAGTCAGGAATAAGGAAAAGGTTTCATTGGCTAGCTATGTGTCACTCTATTTGGGGGGCAACTGGGTAATGACATGGGCTGCTGTCACCTGGACGCTCAGCTGGGCTGGAATCTTTGCTTCCAAGTTGGCTCACTCTCCTGACCACTGGAGCATCTCTGCAGCTTGCTTGAGAGACAGGTAGCTTTCCTCAGGGCCATTGACCCCAGACAGGGAGGAGGAAGCCTCCACAGAAAGCATAATTTCTTTTTTAATTTTTTTTAAATGATGGTGTTAGCAGTATTAAACAGATTTCAATCTACATAAGAATTATACTAAAGATAAACTTAAACTTGTTTAAGATGGATTTATGAAAATGGTGCTGTGTGCTTAGTCCCTCAATCATGTCCAACTCTTTGCGACCCTTTGGACTATAGCCCTCCAGACTCCTCTGTCCATGGAATTCTCCAGGCAAGATTACTGGAGTGGGTTGCCACTTCCTTCTGCAAGGGAATATGATTGACCCAGGGATCAAAGCTACAGCTCCTTTGTCTTCTGCATTACAGGTAGATTCTTTACCCACTGAGCCATAGGGGAAGCCCTATGAAAATGGCAGATCAACCCAAATATATTTATATCACAGAAAAGTTATCCCACAAGGGACCTTGTAAAGTTCTTGTAGACAAGATGAGGAAATTGGCCAGTTAAATAGTTCATCAGATATTCATAATTTCATTAAATAAGCTGATTATCAGATGCAGGATTTTGTTCTCAGGCCTGCTCCATTGCTGTTTTGTATCATCAACCAGTTTAATGGAGCAAAGAAGATGTGCCTGGAATGATCCTGAGGTACTGAAAGTGAACCCACATTAGGACAGGTTCATCACTCAGAAAGATGCCCATGTGTGAGGTTGGACTCAGTAATGTGATATTTGACTGTGATAATTATAAGATCCTGGGCCTGGATCATAGGAATACGCAGCACAAATACAGAAAGACTAGAAACACTTTTACAACTTAGTGAATAATTGATCTCAATTTTGAGATCAATCTGAGCCAACACTATGATGGACAGCCAAGCCTGCTCGTGAGACCAGAACTTGTATTGGTAGAAGTGTAAGAGGAGAATGAGGTTGTTCTGAGTCCTGACAGAGTCAGTGCCGCTCTGACCATAGTGGACTATGTATGTGCTTCAGTGAATGATCTGGTTAGAGAGACAAAGACAGATTCACATGTGACCAAATAAAAGAGAGGAGGGAAATAGCTCAGGGCAGTGATAGCAATGACGTTTACTTTTAATTATGCCCTCTTTGTGTACCTTTTGCAAGTGAGTCTCAGTGGATTATTTTACTGTATTCATGTTCTTTGAAGCATCAAAATAAGGTGAATACCTGTACTAGATCTGAACTCAGATAATAAGGACTGAAGTCTCTCTTCAATGTAATAACAAAGTTAGTTGAGTTCATTTCACTTGACTCCTGCAAATACAAACACTCAAGTTTGCCCAACATGGTATTATTGTTAAATACACATATCTTGACATACATGATGAAATTTGTAAAATTCAAGGATTAAGAGAAATTATTCTAATCTACAAAAAGTAGATTAAACAATAATGTTACTTCCCTGTGTGATTAGATCTATGAAAATTATTGTGGTTTAAGGGTTTGTCCAGTAGTCATGTATGGATGTGAGAGTTGGACTGTGAAGAAAGCTGAGCACTGAAGAATTGATGCTTTTGAACTGTGGTGTTGGAGAAGACTCTTGAGAGTCCCTTGGACTGCAAGGAGATCCAACCAGTCCACTCTAAAGGAGATCAGTTTGGGGTGTTCTTTGGAAGGAATGATGCTAAAGCTGAAACTCTAGTACTTTGGCCACCTCATGAGAAGAGTTGACTCATTGGAGAAGACTCTGATGCTGGGAGGGATTGGGGGCAGGAGGAAAAGGGGACGACAGAGGATGAGATGGCTGGATGGCATCACCGACTCGATATATATAGAGAGACTCGATGGATGTGAGTTTGAGTGAACTCTGGGAGTTGGTGATGGACATGGAGGTCTGGTGTGCTGCAATTAATGGGGTTGCAAAGAGTCGGACATGACTGAGCAACTGAACTGAACTGAACTGAACTGATATATATATCACATGTTTCCAATAAACAGAAAATTAAAGAAGTGAATGTTAATTGGAAAAAAACCCAAAACACTGTTTTCTTTCTACATTGACTTGGACTGAGAAGAAGTGTCAGGATGTTGGTTTCTGATAAGAATGGAAAAGAAAGAAAAAGAAGTCAGATGAGCCACAAGATAAAATCTGTACTTTCATCTCTTGACTAAGATGCTAATTTAGTCAACCATGGTTAGCACTTTCCCACTTAAGGAGAATTCATTTAATAAGTCTGTATAGTTTTCTACCAAGAGAATCCACATACAAATTTTATATGATATGACTCACAAGACATAATTTGACCTTCAATATCAAGGACCTCTTTACATACTTCAATCATCTGAGTTTTCTGTAACTTTTCTTTTCCTAAAAACCATAATGTAGTGAGTGTAATTAACTGAACGAGAATGTAATTCATAGAGGTAATGTTAATTTCAAATTTGATTATATAATGAGGTAAAGCATTGTTTCTTTTTTTATTCCAAGGGAAACATTGTAATTATCCAGTAATAAAACATGGATGGCTATATCATTCATACAGTGGATACTTTCCAGCTCATGTAAATCAACAGTTTCTCTATAACTCTGATCAGTATTTTGTGCCTCCTTCACAATATTCCTCAGATTACCTGACTTGCACAGCAGAAGGATGGTCTCCAGAAGAACCATGCCTCAGAAAGTAAACCTATTTAAATTTATAGGCATAAATCTTTGAAAGAGTGAAGAGACAAAAGTATACAACTGAGTTAAGTGTTGTGTAACAACAGTAAGGCCAAGGGGTGAGTTCTATGAAAAAAACCATGCAAATAGATTTTCCCTTTACTAGAGGCTTTTTATGTAAATCCTGTGAGATACAGACTTTATAAGAATATCTGCATCATTTATACATACTTTAATCATAACTAAAGAAAAATAATATGGAATGTTGATTTTAATTTTAAAAAATCTGGTAGTAGCTTTCATTTTTATTGTTATGTATTATATTTGAATACTAGTGCATTCACCTTAAATTCTATAAGGTTAATCTTTAAGGTTCTATTTTAACAAATTTATGTTTTTTTCTATCATATTATTTTATGATCCTTAGGAGAAAGTATTTTCAATAATTTGAAAAATGGATATAACTCAAGTAGTGAAAAAAAGTTGTACAGGGTGAAACAGTAAGGGTTTGCTGCTATCATGGCTACAGTCTTCAAAATAATCAGAAAACAATGACCTGCACAGAGAGTGGCTGGTCTCCTCCTCCCAGATGCATCTGTGTCAGTGAGTAAACTGGGCTGAGATCCCATTTTCCACTCAAAAAGTTTATATCAAATTTTTGTTTTGCCAAAGACCAATTTAATTTTATTGTTTACAAGTGTCTATGAGTGTATCTATAGGCTTCTTGATAAGAATATAACAAAATACATGTATTGATAGACATTAGTCAAGAAAATAGAAAAAGATCCACAAAGAAGAAAGCTGTAATAACAGAGTGAGGTCAGAAAGATGGCAGGAATCTCACTGTCTCTCCTGATATAAACGCAGACTTTGACCATCATTTGTGGTGAAGAGGATCTTTGTGGGGGGTCCAGGAGTCTAGCAGAGACACCACAGCATGCTGCTAGAACACAAAGGTTGAATACTGGACGCATCACTGAGGGTTAGAGCAGTAGCCTCATTTAGCCCCTGAGGTGGCACTGCTTAGTGCAAAGACAGGTACCTCAACATAGGATTATACCTGTGGGGGAAATAAGAGCGTGTGAGCAAGTGCCACGTCCTCATCTTCCAGCCCTCTTCTTTCTCCCCTTATCTAGGACAATGGGGTCACCTATATGGCTGGGGGGTGGGGAGAGGCTAGAAGCACAGCATCCAGGGCTAGAATTCTTCAAGGGACATGAGTCCTACTGACCATGTGGAGACCCCACCAGGGAGCCCCAAACCATTGCAGACACTGTGCATGTGGTCCTGCTTACCCCTGGGCCCCTCATCTCAGCCACATCCCCCTCCCTAGGGCCAGCTCCCTGTGTAAGTCCCCACGGCGACATCTAGACTTTTGCAGATGGCCTGTGGGACATCTAGAAGCTAACCTGTCCCCGTGGGTCTGTGAGAAAGCACACAAATGTGAGCATTTGACATTGCCCCAGGGAAGCAGCCAGAAAACTGTCGGCACAGAGACTGTCTTTGCTGCATTGGTAGAAGCATATGGGCTTCAGAATTCTCTCCTAGGAGGAACTGAGTACATGGGACAGGTGTGTCCTTAAAAAAGGTCTGAAAAAGTCTCAAAATCCCTATCAGTGTGACAGTGTACTTCCCTCCCCAGGTCAGTCTGTAAAGACTGGAGGGAGTGACTGCTTCGTTAAAGGCAAACACAGCAACCTGAGACTTCAATGGACATAGACATCAAAGGACTAAAATGTCAACAGAGAAACACAATAGTTTTTCAGTTACTGAACCCCAAAAATGGATATGGACGATTTGTCTGATTAGCAATTCAAAGTAATTGCTTAAGAATTTCATTGAGATAGAAGAAAACAGTGGAGAAGGAAATGGCAACCCACTCCAGTATCCTTGCCTGAGAAATCCCATGGACACAGGACCCTGGACGGCTACAGTCTATTGATTCTCAAAAGAGTCAGACACAACAGTAGCTACTTAGCATGCACTCATGCATTCCTTTATATTTAGTGTAATTATTGATAGATAAGGATGTATTAATATTATTTTTTGTAACAGGATGTTTTAAGTTCCCTAATTCCTTTCCTCATGCGAAGAGTTGACTCATTGGAAAAGACTCTGATGCTGGGAGGGATTGGGGGCAGGAGGAGAAGGGGACTGCGGAGGATGAGATGGCTGGATGGCATCACTGACTCTATGGACGTGAGTCTGAGTGAACTCCAGGAGTTGGTGATGGACAGGAGGGCTGTCGTGCTGTGATTCATGGGGTCGCAAAGAGTCAGACACGACTGGAGTGACTGAACTGAACTGAACTGAACTGAATTCCTTTCCTCAGACTGCTTGCCTTTGTGAATTCATGATTTTTGTTATAGTAGTGTAACAATACTACTATAACTTTATAGTAGTATGCATTTAATAAACTTCTCTTTACCAGTGTGAATCTAGTATGGATTCCTACTATGTTTACCATGAGATTTACATGAAGCATCTTTAAGAGAGAGCTGTGTGTTTTATGCTGATAATATATGAATACAATTCAGTTCAGTTCAGTCGCTCAGTCGTGTCCCACTCTTTGCGACCCCAGGAATCACAGCACGCCAGGACTCCCTGTCCATCGCCAACTCCTGGAGTTCACTCAGATTCACCTCCATAGAGTCAGAGAGGAGACTGGTACTTTAATTAGAAAAACAGCATCACAAAACTTCAAGGAACATGAACTCAAAGTATCATGACACCAACAAAGTATAAAAATCTTCAGTATTCACATCTGAAGATTGGAGATCTGTGATTTATCCAAGGAAGAATTCAAAATAGCTGTTTTAGATAACTCAGTGTGCTACAGAAAATACAGTACATCTCATGATGTAGTCTGCATATAAGTTAAATAAGCAGGGTGACAATATACAGCCTTGCTATACTCCTTTTCCTACTTGGAACCAGTCTGTTGCTCCATGTTCAGTTCTAACTGTTGTTTCCTGAATTTACTAAGGAGGCTTCATTTGGATCTAGGAATATTTCTCAGCAGAAACCTAGTGGGCCAGGAGAAAGTGGGATGACATATTTCAAGTGTTGAAAGAGAAAATTGCCAAAGAAGAATATTTGAAAATATCCTTCAGAAAAGAAAAGAATATAAAGACTTCACCTGACCAAAAAACACTGAGAAAATTGAACATAGCTACACCTTCCTTGAGGAGGGCATGGCAACCCACTCCAGTATTCTTGCCTGGAGAAGCTCATGGACAGAGAACCTGGTGGGTTGCCACCCATAGGGTCACAAAGAATCAGACACAGCTGAGGTAACTGAGCAGGCACACAGACCTTCCTTACTGAAACACTAAAAGGAATTATTCAAGCTTAAGTAAAATAATGCTGATTAATTCCATGAAAATATGTAGTACACTGGTAAATTTAAGTGCACATTCACACTCAGAACACTACAATACTTTGATATGGAATGTTAAACACTTAACTAAGAGTTAAAGTGCAAGAATATAGAAGTAACTATAGCTACAATTATCTTTTTAATTAAGATATAAAAAGAGGCAAATCATGACATCAAAAAGATAAAATGGAGAAGGGGAAAAGGAAGGAGATTTAATATATGGTTGTAGTGAAAGCAGAGAGTGAAAAGTTGGCTTAAAGCTCAACATTCAGAAAACGAAGATCATGGCATCTGGTCCCATCACTTCATGGCAAATAGATGGGGAAACAGTGGAAACATGCTGTTTTTCTAATTAAAGTACCAGTCTCCTTTGGGTGTGAGGTAACTTCCTTCAACCCGGCTAGAGACTCTGCAGCTATCTCAGATCTTCTATAGTGGCACCTGCTGACACTTCTCATCCCCGTTTTGTCAGAATTTCTGTGCTTCATCTCTTGTCTAGATACATTAGTGCACCAGAAATAGTACTGACAGCCTGTCGTTTGTGTCCCCCAAAGTAGCACTACCTCTTAATCTTGTGTTCCTGTACTTGGTCACAGATTTAAGCCAAATTTCTGTGCAAACTCACTGGTGGTCTGTCAAAGGTTGCTCTTCCTCTGAGTCAGTTGTAACCACAGGGATCTGGCCACAGGGTGGAAGGGTGTGTGAATGAGGCAGACAGAGGTCCTCCTGTGAAAACCTGGACTTTCACAGAAGGATTAGCTCCATGCATGAATTTTTAAGATAGGTTTTCCAGGACTGCTGGAGTGCAGCTGAGAGGGAATTGAGATGGTTCATGAGCCACTGTAGGCATCACAGTCAAGAAAGAGCTCTTTCTGCTTTTTACCTCATGCATGGATGAGCGAGCCTCCTCCTGGGCCCCTGGCATATGGAATTTTGGGGTGGGTGGTTGTTTATTTTCAATTTATTTATTTTTAATTGAAGAATAATTACTTTACAGTATTATGTTGGGTTCTACAAAACATAAACAAGAATCAGCCATAGATTTACCCATGTCCCTTCCCACATGAACATCCCTCCCAGCTCCCTGCCCATCCCACCCTTCTAGGTTGTTACTGAGCTCTGGTTTGACTTCCCTGAGCCATACAGCAAAGTCCCGTTGCCTGTGTATTTTGGTCGCTCAGACAGTAAAGCGTCTGCCTACAATGCGGGAGACCTGGGTTTGATCCCTGGGTTGGGAAGATCCCTTGCAGAAGGAAATGGCAACCCACTCCAGTATTCATGCCTGGAAAATCCCATGGACCAAGGAGCCTGGTGGGCTACAGTCCATGGGGTTGCAGAGTCGGACACGACTGAGTGACTTCACTACTCACTACTAGTGTAAATTTGCATGCTAACCCTCTCCATACATCCCATCCTCTACTTCCTCCCTGGCAGCTGTGTCCATAAGTCTGTTCTCAGTGTCTGTGTCTCTATTGCTGCTGTGAAAATATGTTTATCATACAATATCTCTAGATTCCATGTATATGTGTTACTATACAATATTTGTTTTTCTCTTTCAGACTTACTTCACTCTGTATACTAGGCTCTATGTTCATCCACCTCTTTAGGACTGATTTAAGTGCATTCCTTTGTATGGCTGAGTAATATTCCATTGCATATATGTAGCACAGCTTCTTTATCTATTCATCTGTCAATGGACATCTATGTTGCTTCCATGTCCTAGCTGTTGTAAATGGAACTGCAGTGAACATAGGGGTACATGTGTCTTTTTCCATCTTGGTTTCTTCAGGGTATATACCTAGGAGTGGGATTGGTGGGTCATACAGCGGTTTTATTCCTCATTTTGTAAGGACTCTTCATACTGTTCTTTATAGTGGCTGTATCAGTTTACATTCCCACCAACAATGCAAGCGGCTTCCCTTTTCTCCACACCCTGTCCAGCATTTATTGTTTGTAGAATTGTTGATCATGGCCATTCTGACTGGTGTGAAGTGATATCTCATTGTAGTTTTGATTTGCATTTCTTTAATAGTGAGTGATGTTGAGCATCTATTCATGTGTTTATTAGCCATCATAGGTCTTTGAACAAATGTCTATTTAGGTCTTTTTCCCACTTTTTTATTGGGTTGTTTGTTTTATTGGTATTAATTTGTATGAGCTGCTTGCATCTTTTGGAAATTAATCTTTTGTCAGTTGTTTCATTTGCTGTTATTTTTTCCCATTCTGAGCATTGTCTTTTCACCTTATTAATAACTTCCTTTGCTGTGGATAAGCTTTTAAGTTTAATCATGACCCACTTGATTATCTTTTTTTCCCCCCCCTGGTTGCTCTAGGAGGTGGGTCATAGATGATCTTGCTGTGATTTATGACATAAGGTGTTCTGCCTGTGTTTTCCATCCATTTTGAGTTTATCTTTGTGTATGGTGTTAGGAAGTAGTCTAATTTTCATTTTTTTAATTGTCAAGTTTTTTCAGCAGCACTTATAGAAGAGACTCTCTTTGCCCCATTGCATATTCTTGCTCCTTTTCAAACATAAGCTATCCATAGGTGTGTGGGTTTATTTCTGGGCTTTCTATCTTGTTCCGTTGGTCTCTATTTCCATTTTTTCCTGCCAGTACCATACTGTCTGGATGACTATAGCTTTGTAGTCAGTTCACAGTCAGGAAGGTTGATTCCTCTAGCTCTATTTTTCTTTCTCAAGATTGCTTTGGCTAGTCAGGTCTTTTGTGTTTCCCTATGAATTGTGAGACTCTTTGTTCTAGTTCTGTGAAAAAACAGCATTGGTAATTTGATACAGATGGCATTGAATCTGTAGATTATAATTGGTAGCATAGTCATTTTCACAATGTTGATTCTTCCAACCCCAGATGATGGAATAGCTCTCCATCTGTTTGTGTTGTCTTTGAGTTCTTTCCTCAGCGTCTTCTACTTTTCTGTATACAGCTCTTATTTCTCCTTAAGTAGGTTTATTCCTAGGCATTTTATTCTTTTTGTTGTAATGGTAAATAGGATTGATACCTTAATTTCTCTTTCTGATGTTTCATTGTTAGTACATAGGGATTCAAGTGATTTTTGTGCATTCATTTTGTATCCTGTCACTTTGCTGAATTCACTGATCACCTCTTGTAATTTTCTGATAGCGTCTTTTGGGTTTTCTATGTGTAGTATTGTCTGTGTGCAAACAATGAGAGTTTTCCTTCTTCTTTTCCAATCTGGATTCCTTTTATTTCTTTTTATCCTCTGCTGTAGCTAAGGCTTCCAAACAATGGTGACTAATAGTGGTGACAGTGGGCACCCTTGTCGTTTCCTGATCTTAGAGGGTATGCTTTCAGGTTTTCACCATTGAGAATGCTGTCTGCTCTGGTTTTCTCATATATAGCCTTTATTATGTTGAGGTAGTTTCCCTCTTTGCTCATTTTTTGAAGGGTATTTATCATAAATGGGTGTTGAAAATTTTCAGAATTTTTCTGTATTTATTTTGATTACCATATGAATTTATCTTGCAATTTGTTAATATGGTATATCACATGGATGGACTTGTGTATACTGAAGAATGGTTGCATCCCTGGAATAAACCCAACTTGATGGTTGCTATCATGCTGTGCTGCTGCTGCTGCTAAGTCGCTTCAGTCATGCCTGACTCTATGCCACCCCATAGATGGCAGCCTACCAGGCTCCCCTGTCCCTGGGATTCTCCAGGCAAGAACACTGCAGTGGGTCGCCATTTCCTTCTCCAACGCATGAAAGTGAAAATTGAAAGTGAAGTTTCTCAGTCGTGTTCGACTCTTAGCAATCCCATGGACTGAAGCCCACCAGGCTTCTCCATCCAAGGGATTTTCCAGGCAAGAGTACTGGAGTGGAATGCCATTGCCTTCTCCATATCATGGTGTACTATCTTTTTAATGTATTTTTAATTCTGTTTGCTAGTGTTCTGTTGAGGATTTTTCCATATATTTTCATCAGTGATATTGGCCTGTAATTTTCTTTTTGTGTTGTCTTTGTCTGGTTTTGGTATAAAGGTGATGATGGCCTTGTAGAATGAGTTTGGAAGAGCTCCTTCGTCTGCAGTTTTTTGAAAGAGTTTTGTAAGAATATTATTAGCTCTTCTCTAAATGTTTGAGAGAACTCACCTGTGAAACCATCAGGCCCTGTGCTTTAATTTTTTGAGAATTTTTTTTTATCACATTTTCAATTTCAGTGCATGTAGTTAGCTTGTTCATAATTTCAATTTCTTCCTGGTTCAGTCTTGGAGATTGAGCTTTTCTAAGAATATATCCATTTGTTTTGGGTTGTCCATTTTATTGGCACATAGTTGCTCATAATAGCTTCTTATGATCATTTGTATTTCTGTATTTCTGTTGTAACCTCTTCTCTCATTCCTAATATTGTTGATTTGATTCTCCCATTTTTTCTTGATGCATTTGCCTAATTGTTTGTCAATTTTGTTTATCTCCTCAAAGAAGCAGCTTTTAGTTTTATTAGTCTTTACTGTTGTTCTTCCCTTCTTTTTCATTTATTTCTGCTCTGACCTTTAGCATTTCTTTCCTTCTACTAACTATGGGTTTGTTTTTTGCCCTTTTTTATCGAGTTGTTTTAGGTGTAAATTAGGTCGTCTATTTGATGTTTTCCTTGTTTCTTCCTATAAACTTCCCTTTTAGAATTGCTTTGCTGCATCCCATAGGTTTTGAGTTGTTGTGTTTTCACACAAGCTTTGTATGGAACAGCAAGATTAAGTCCTCTCTGTCTCTTCCAATTTATCTTGAAACAGTAAATCACAGTTTCTGTTTATGAATTGATGAACACTCTTTCACTTCTGATGTGAAATGCAGACAAATTCTTTGGGCTGCTGTGTAAATAACTGGTAAAATTTATGTTTATGCAAATTTTATTCCTAATGATCAAAAGGACAAGGATGAAGGGACAACTGGGCTGCCCAGCCTGGGAGTCATGCTCTCGAAAGATAAGCCCCCAGAAATTCTGACTTAGAAGTCCAGAGTAACTTGTGCACAAGAAAGCCAGAGGGCTTTAAGAAACAGAGCTTCTGTTCTTTAAAGGCATACAAAAACCTCACATGTTCTGTGTCCCAGTAAAGAGGCATTAATGGGAAAAAATCTTGGGTTATACTAATTTGCTTATCTTCGTGAAACTTCTAGAGAGATAGGAGACAATTGGGATCATAGATAGTGGTGCCAGCCATCATGAGAGACAAGTGCCACTTTAGCATTCTCTCTAACCCACACATACATAGCTTACCTAGCACCAAAGGCTAAACAACTCACCAGCATGAAAGCACTAACCCCAGACTCCACTGGGCTCCACAGCTGCTACACCTGCATCTCACCCTGCTCTTGGGTGTGATATCACCAGCTCAGGTATCCTTAGGCCCTGAAGCCAGCTCCATCAATACTTCATCCTGCCTATGAGTGAGCTGACAGACATCAGAAGAGGCAGAGTCTGGCAGCCAACAGGGGAGGAGGTGGGACCCTTTTTTACCCATGCACCCAAAGTAGTTGGCATTGACACAACAGAAGGGCACCCCTATAGCATCTACATCTGCAGCCCAGATCCTACAGAGGGGAGCATTCTGCTGGGCCCCATAGACTTCTGCATAAGACCACTTCTCTAAGATCAGGAATACACCTAACTGTTGGAAATAAACAACAGAGTTAGTTAAAATCAGGAGACAGAGAAATGCATTCCAAATGAAGGAATAAGACAAAATCTCAGAAAAGTCGCTAAACAAAGTTAAGATAAGCAATCTACCCAAGAAAGCATGCAAGGTAATGACCATAAAGATATTCAATGGAATCTAGAGAAGACTGGATGAAAACAGAATTTTAAGAATAAGAAAATATAAAGAATAACTAAACAGTGTTGTAGGATACAACAGCTGAAATGAAAAATACACTTAAAAAATCAATAGTAGATTAGAGGATCCAGAAGAATGGATCAGATATCTGGAAGACAGGGTAGTAGAAACTTCCCAAATAGCATAGGAAAAAGAAAAATAAATTTTAAAAATGAGGCTAGGTTAACATACATCCGGGACAACATCACATGAAGTATCATTCTCATTATGGGGATCTAAAATAGAGAGAGACAGAGACTTATTTGAAGAAATAATAGCTAAACTTTTCTAGCCTGGGGAAGGAAACAGACATTCAGGTATCGAAATCAGACAATCCCAAAAAGAGATGAACATGAAGAGGTCCATACCAGGACACAGTATCATTTAATGGAAAAAATTAAAAATGTTCCAAAGTAAATGGCAACAGGATCATATTTATCAATAATTACCTTAAATGTAAATGGGTTGAATGCACCAACCAAAAGACAAAGACTTGCTGAACAGACACAAAAACAAGACCCCTATATATTCTGTCTACAGAAGACCCACCTCAAACCAAGGGAAACATACAGACTGAAAGTGAAGGGCTGGAAAAGATATTTCATGCAAATGGAAACCAAAAGAAAGCAGGAGTAGCAATACTCATATCAGGTAAAATAGATTTTGAAATAAAGGCCATGAAAAGGGATAAAGAAAAACACTACCTAATGATCAAAGGATCAATCCAAGAAGTAGATAACACAATTATAAATATATATGCACCCAACATAGAGGCACCTCAATACCGAAGGCAAATGTTAACAAGTATGAAAGGGGGTATTAACAGTAACACAACAATAGTGGGAGACTTTAATACCCCACCCACACCTATGGTTAGATCAACTAACCAGAAAATTATCAAGGAAACACAAGCTTTAAATGATACAGTGGAACAGTTAGTCCTAATTAATATCTATTGGACATTTCACCTCCAAGCAATGAATTTCACCTTTTTTGCAAGTGAGGACAGAACATTCTCCAGGACAGATCACATCCTGATATAGCATAAATCTAGCATTAGTAAATTCAAAAAAATGGAAATCATTCCAAGAACCTTTTCTGATCACAATGCACTAATATTAGATGTCAACTGCAGGACAAAAACTATTAAAAATATCAACATATGGAGGCTAAATAACATGCTTCTGAAAAATCAAAAAATCACGGAAGAAATTAACAAGAAAATCAAAATATGCACAGAAACAAATGAAAACAAAAACACAACAGCCCCAAACTTATGGGATTCAATAAAAGTAGTACTAAGGTGAAGGTTCATAGCATTACATCTTACCTCGAGAAAGAAGAGAAAAGTTAAATGAATAATCTAATTTGGCACTTAAAGCAACTAGAAAAAGAAGAAATTAAGAACCCCAGTATTAGTAGAAGGAAATAAATCATACAAATTAGGGCAGAAATAAATGAAAAAGAAACAAAGGAGACTATACCAAAAATCAGCAAAACTAAAAGCTGGCTCTTTGAGGCGATAAATAAAGGAGAGAAACCATTAGCCAGACTCATCAAGGAAAAAAAAAAAAAAGAAAGAAAGAAGAAGAATCAAATCAACAAAATTAGAAATGAAAATGGAGAGATCATAACAGACAACACAGAAATAAAAAGGATAATAAGAGACTGCTATTAGCAACTATATGCCAATAAAATCGACAACTTGGAAGAAATGGATGAATTCTTAGAAAAGTAGAATCTTTCAAAGCTGAAGCAGAAAGAAACACATGGTCTTAACAGACCCATCACAAGCACAGAAATAGAAAATGGAATAAAAAAACTTTCAGCAAACAAAATTCAAGGACCAGATGGCTTCACAGGTGAATTCTACCAAAATTTTAGGGGAAAGCTATAACCTAGGTGGCAAAAACACACAGAAGAATTGTACAAAAAAAGATCTTCATGACCAAGATAATCATGATGGTGTGATCACTCACCTAGAGTCAGACATCCTGGAATGTGAAGTCAGGTGGGCCTTAGAAAGCATCACTATGAAGAAAGCTAGTGGAGGTGATGGAATTCCAGTTGAGCTATTTCAAATCCTGAAAGATGATGCTGTGAAAGTGATGCACTCAGTATGCCAGCAAATTTGGAAAACTCAGCAGTGGCCATAGGACTGGAAAAGGTCCATTTTCATTCCAATCCCAAAGAAAGGCAATGTCAAAGAATGCTCAAACTACCACACAAATGCATTCATCTCACATGCTAGTAAAGTAATGCTCAAAATTCTCCAAGCCAGACTTCAGCAATACATGAAGCATAAACTTCCAGATGTTCAAGCTGGTTTTAGAAAAGGCAGAGGAACGAGAGACCAAATTGCCAACATCTGCTGGATATGGGAAAAAGCAAGAGAGTTCCAGAAAAACATCTATTTCTGCTTTATTGACTATGCCAAAGCCTGTGTGGATCACAATAAACTGTGGAAAATTCTGAAAGAGATGGGAATACAGACCACCTGACCTGCCTGTTGAGAAACCTATATGCAGGTCAGGAAGCAACAGTTAGAACTGGACATGGAACAACAGACTGGTTCCAAATAGGAAAAGGAGTACATCAAGGTTGTATATTGTCACCCTGCTTATTTAACTTATATGCAGAGTACATCATGAGAAACACTGGGCTGGAAGAAGCACAAGCTGGAATCAAGACTGCCGGGAGAAATATCAATAACCTCAGATATCCAGATGACACCACCGTTATGGCAGAAAGTGAAGAGGAACTAAAAAGCCTCTTGGTGAAAGTGAAAGAGGAGAGTGAAAAAGTTGGCTTGAAACTCAACATTCAAAAAATGAAGGACATGGCATCTGGTCCCATCACTTCTTGGGAAATAGATGGGGTAACAGTGGAAACAGTGTCAGATTTTATTTTTGGGGCATCCAAAATCACTGCAGATGGTGATTGCAACCATGAAATTAAAAGACACTTACTCCTTGGAAGAAAAGTTATGACCAACCTAGATAGCATATTCAAAAGCAGAGACATTACTTTGCCAACAAAGGTCTGTCTAGTCAAGACTATTGTTTTTCCAGTGGTCATGTATGGATGTGAGAGTTGGACTGTGAAGAAAGCTGAGTGCCGATGAATTGATGCTTTTGAACTGTGGTGTTGGAGAAGATTCTTGAGAGTCCCTTGGACTGTAAGGAGATCCAACCAGTCCATTCTAAAGGAGATCAGTCCTGGTCTTTGGAAAGACTGATGCTAAAGCTGGAACTGCAATACTTTGGCCACCTCATGCGAAGAGTTGACTCATTGGAAAAGACTCTGATGCTGGGAGGGATTGGGGGCAGGAGGAAAAGGGGATGACAGAGGATGAGATGGATGGATGGCATCACTGACTCGATGGACATGAGTTTGGGTGAATTCTGTGAGTTGGTGATGGATAGGGAGGTCTGGCGTGCTGCAGTTCATGGGGCCGCAAAGAGTCGGACACAACTGAGCAACTGAACTGAGCTGAACTGATCCTACTCAAATTCTTCAGAAAATTGAAGAGGAAGATAAACTCCCAAATTCAATCTATGAGGTCACCATCACCCTAATTCCAAAACCAGACAAAGATATCACAAATAAAGAAAACTACAGGCCAGTATCACTGATGAACATAGACACTAAATTCTTCAACAAAATTCTAGCAAACAGAATCCAGCAACATATTAGAAAAATCATACATCATGACCAAGTGGGTTTTATTCCAAGGATGCAAGGTTTCTTCAATATTTGTAAATCAATCAATGTGATACACCACATTAACAAATTAAAATATAAAAACCATATGATTATCTCAATATATGCAAAGAAAGCCTTTTTAAAAAATTCATAATCCATTTATGATAAAAAAAAAACCTCTCCAGAAAGCAGGCATAGAAGGAACATAGCTTAGCATAATAATAGCCATATATGATAAACTCACAGCAAACATTTTCTTCAATGGCAAAAAATTGAAAGCATTCCGCCTAAGATCAGGAACAAGACAATGGTTCCCACTCTCATCACTACTATTCAACATAGTTTTGAAAGTTTTAGTGAGAGCAATCACAGAAGAAACGGAAGTAAAAGGAACCCAGATTGGAAAAGAAGAAGTAAAGCTCTCACTGTTTGCAGATGACATGATTCTCTACACAGTAAACCCTAAAGACACCACCAGAAAATTACTGGGGCTAAGAAATGAATATAGTAAAGTTGCAGGATATAAAATTGATACACAGATATCCCTTGCATTCCTATACCATTCACCATTGTGATGAAAAGAATAAAATACTCAGGAGTAAGTCTACCTAAACAAACAAAACACTTATATATAGAAAGCTATAAAACACTGATGAAAGATATCCAAGATGACACAAATTGATGGAGAAATACACCGTGTTCATGGATCGGAAAAATCAGCATAATGAAAATGAGTATACTACCCAAAGCAATCTATAGATTCAATGTAATCCCTATCAAGCTCCAAAGGCAATTTTCACAGAACTAGAACAAGTAATTTAACAACTTGGATGGAAATACAAAAGAATCTCAAATAACCAAAGCCATCTTAAGAAAGAAGAATGGAACTGGATGAATCAGCATGACTGACTTCAGACTATACTACAAAGCTACAGTCATCAAGACACTATGGTACTGGCACAAGCCAGAAATATAGATAAATGGAACAAAATAGAAAGCCCAGAGATAAATCCACACACCCATGGACACCTTATCTTTGACAAAGGAGACAAAAATATGCAATGGAGAAAAGACAATCACTTTAACAAGTGGTGCTGGGAAAACTGATCAACCATTTGTAAAAGAATGAAACCAGAACACTTTCTAACCATACACAAAAATAAACTCAAAATGGATTAAAGATCTAAATGTAAGAATAGAAACTATAAAACTCCTACAGGAAAACTTACACAAAACACTCTCTGACATAAATCACAGCAGATTCTCTATGACCCACCTTCAAGAGTAATGGAAATAAAAGCAAAAATAAACAAATGGGACCTAATTAAACATAAAAACTTTTGCACATTGAAGGAAACTGTAATAAAGGTGAAAAGACAGACTTTAGAGTATGAGTAAATAACAGCAAATGAAGCAACTGACAAAGAACTAGTCTCAAAAATATGCAAACAACTCATGCAGCTCAATACCAGAAAAATAAATGACCCAATCCAAAAACAGGCCAAAAAATATACAGACATTTCTCCAAAGAAGTGATTCAGATGGCTAATAAGCACATGAAAAAATGCTCAACATCACTCATTATCAGAGAAATGCAAATCAAAACCACAATGAGGTACCATCTCATGCTGGTCAAAATGACTGCTATCAAATGTCTACAAACAATAAATGCTGAAGAGGGTTTGGAGAAAAGTGAACCCTCTTACACTGTTGGTGGAAATGCAAACTAGTACAGCCACTATGGAGAACAGTGTGGAGATTTCTTAAAAAACTGAAAATAGATCCGCCATACAACCCAGCAATCCCACTGCTAGGCATACACACTAAGGAAACCAGAATTGAAAGAGACACGTGTACCACAATGTTCACTGTAGCACTGTTTACAATAGCTAGGACGTGAAAGCAACCTAGATGCCCATTGGCAGAAAAAATGGATAAGAAAGCTGTGGTACATATAAACAGAGGAATATTAGACAGGTATTAAAAAGAACACATTTGAATCAGTTCGAATGAAGTGGATGAAACTGGAGCCTATTATACAGTGATGTAAGTCAAAAAGAAAAATACCAATACAGTATATTAATGAATGTATATGGAATTTAGAAAGATGATCACCACGACCCTATATGCCAGACAGCAAAAGAGATACAGATATAAAGAACAGACTTTTGGACTCTGTTGGAGAAGGTGAGGCAGGGATGATTTGAGAGAATAGCATTGAAACATGTATATTACCATATATGAAATAGATTACCAGTCTAAGTTCGATTCATGAAACAGGGCACTCAAAGCTGGTGCACTGGAACAACCCAGAGGGGTAGGATAGGGAGGGAGGTGGGAGGGGGGTTTCAGGATGGGGGTACACCCATGTCAATGTATGGCAAAAAAAAAACCCCATAATATTGTAAACTAGTTAGCCTCCAATTAAAATTATTTTATCTTTAAAAAGTTGTTCTGTTGCCAAGTCATGTCCAACACTTTGTGACCCCATGGACTGCAAAAGGCCAGGCTTCCTTGTCTCTCACCATCTCCCAGAGTTTGCCAAAGTTCGTGTCCATTGAATTGGTGATGCCATGCAACCATCCCATCCTCTGTCACCCTGTTCTCCTTCAAGAGAAAAAGCAGTAGTTACCTACAAGGAGGCCCTTACAAGTATCAACAGCTTCTGAAGAATCTTTTTTTGGTCACACAGGACTGGCACAACATATACAAAGTGATGAAAGGAAAAAACCTTTCAGGCAAGACTACTGTATCCAGGAAAACCATATTACAACCATAGTGTGATGTCCTTTCACACCTGTCATAATGGCTATCATGAAAAGGACAATATCAAGTGTTGTGAAAGATGTGGAGAAAGGGAATATTTGTGCACTGTTGGTGGGATTGTAAACTGGCAGAGTTGCTATGGAAAAGAGGATAGAGTTTCCTTTAAAAATTAAAAATAGAACTGCCATATGATTCAGAAATTCCACTAGGTATTTATTCAAAGGAACCAAAAACACTAATCTAAAAAGATATATGTACTCCAATGCTCATTGCAACATTGCATACAATAACCAGGATTTGGAAGCAACCTAGAAAGTCCACTGATAGGCAGATAAAGAACATAATTTTTATATATACACACAATATGAACTATAACCAAGACATAAAATATGAAACATTTCCATTTTCAACAACATGAATGTGTCTAGGATTATTACTTTAAGTGAAGTAGGTAAGATAGAAAAAGACAAATGCCACATGATTCCATTTACTTATGGAATCTAAAAATAAAATCAAAGGAAAACAGGCTCATATGGATATAAAAAATTAATGAGTTGTTGCAAGAAAAGAGGAGGGGGTTGGCAAGGTAGATACAGGAGATATAGAAGTACAAACCCCAGTTATGTAATGAAGAAGCCAGGGGGATGTAATATACAGCATACAGAATATGGTCAATAATATTGTAATAAATTCAATCTGGACAGATTGCTACTAGACACACTGGTAGTCATTTTATAATGTAGGTAAAATTAAAATCATTTTGTAGCCCATTTGAAGCTAACATACTGTTAAACATCCAACATTTCGATAAGAAATTCAGGCTCTACTACAAAGCCACAGTCATCAAGACAGTATGGTACTGGCACAAAGACAGAAATATAGATCATTGGAACAAAATAGAAAGCCCAGAGATAAATCCACATAACTATGGACACCTTATCTTTGATAAAGGAGGCAAGAATATACAATGAAGAAAAGATAATCTCTTTAACAAGTGGTGTTAGGAAAACTGGTCAACCACATGTAAAAGAATGAAACTAGAACAGTTTCTAACACCATACACAAAAATAAACTCAAAATGGATTAAAGATCTAAATGTAAGACCAGAAACTGTAAAACTCCTAGAGGAGAACATAGGCAAAACACTCTCCGACATAAATCATAGCAGGATAATCTATGATCCACCTCCTAGAATACTGGAAATAAAAGCAAAAATAAACAAATGGGACCTAATTAAACTTAAAAGCTTCTTCACAACAAAGGAAACTATAAGCAAGGTGAAAAGACAGCCTTCTGAATGGGAGAAAATAATAGTAAATGAAGCAACTGACAAAGAACTAATCTCAAAAAATATACAAGCAACACCTGCAGCTCAATTCCAGAAAAATAAATGACCCGATCAGAAAATGGGCCAAAGAACTATATAGATATTTCTCCAAAGAAGACATACAGATGGCTAACAAACACATGAAAAGATGCTCAACATCGCTCATTATCAGAGAAATGCAAATCAAGACTGCAATGAGATACTATTTCACATGAGTCAGAATGGCTGTGATCCAAAAGTCTACAAGCAATAAATGCTGGAGAAGGTGTGGAGAAAAGGGAACCCTCTTACACTGTTGGTGGGAATGCAAACTAGTACAGCCACTATGGAGAACAGTGTGGAGATTCCTTAAAAAACTGGAAATAGAACTGCCTTATGACCCAGCAATCCCACTGCTGGGCATACACACCGAGGAAACCAGAATTGAAAGAGACACGTGTACCCCAATGTTCATCGCAGCACTGTTTATAATAGCCAGGACATGGAAGCAACCTAGATGTCCACCAGCAGACGAATGGATAAGAAAGCTGTGGTACATATGCACAATGGAGTATTACTCAGCCATTAAAAAGAATACATTTGAATCCATTCTAATGAGGTGGATGATACTGGAGCCAATTATACAAAGTGAAGTAAGCCAGAAAGAAAAACACCAATACAGTATACTAACACATATATATGGAATTTAGAAAGATGGTAACGATAACCCTGTATGTGAGACAGCAAAAGAGACACAGATGTATAGAACAGACTTTTGGACTCTGTGGGAGAGGGAGAAGGTGGAATGGTTTGGGAGAATGGCATTGAAACATCTATACTCTCATGTAAGAAACGAATTGCCAGTCTGGGTTCGATACAGGATACAGGATGCTTGGGACTGGTGCACTGGGATGACTCAGAGAGATGATATGGGGAGAGAGGCGGGAGGGGGGTTCAGGATTGGGAACTCTTGTACACCCGTTTTGGATTCATGTCAATGTATGGCAAAACCAATACAGTATTTTAAAGTAAAATAGAAAATAATAATAATAATAAAACTAAAAAAGGATGAAGGGACATATTGAACAAGTAGTAGTAGCATAGTGTTTATGGAGACAAATAGCTTGCAAGTTTCAAATATCTGTCAGTTTTAAAATCCTTTAACTTGTTCCAGGTATTCTTTTTAATTCTTATTTTAAAATCCAAAGTAATATTTGATTGTATTAATATTTTTAATTTAAAGATTATATTTATACTTTACTCTTTGACCTCTGTACTTCATATAGAAAAAATTGGATGTTCTCAACCACCTCAAATAGACCATGGAACCATTAACTCATCTAGCTCTGCAGAAGAAAGGAGAGAAATATATGAAGAAGGCTGTATGCACATGGCATGAAGTTAAGTTGTACTTGTGAAGAAGGCTTCGAGATATCTAAAAATAATGTGATAATATGCCACATGGGAAAGTGGAGCTCTCCACCTCAGTGTGTAGGTGAGGACACTAGGCAAACCAAAATCTATTTTCATTACCATTCATTAAACTAATCAATTGTCATCCAAGTCATGAGACTTGATCCTTTAGATTTCTAAATACATCAAGTAACATCTATTTATAGGCCATTTATGTATGAAAATAAAATGTATATATTCATATGTTAAAATTAGACATATAAAATTAATCATTTTTCTAATTAAAAAATTCATTTCTTCTATATAGAATCACTTTTAAATCTGGCAATTATTTTGTATTAACACTGGATGTGCACTGAAATTAAACCTAACTATTCATATTAGTAAACATATTTATATTCCTATCTATTCAAGTTACAAAAATATGTCCTATGTCTTCCCTAAAATGTCCCTTTTAATTTCTTACAATATATAGTACTTTTCCTGAGATGATGTGTGGAGTCTCAGTGTGTTTTTCTTTTATTACTCATGACTGGTTAGAGAAGCACTGATGGTTTCTTTCATATATTGATAATTTCTGTTTCAAGTTCTTGCTCAAGTGGACACACATCAGAATGGTAATTTTAGGAAAAATTTGTGCACGTTCCTCCCATATCATGGAGGTTCCTGTATAATGATTTATTGTTTTCAAGTAAAATTACCAAATATGTTGACCAGTACATCAAGTTAAATTTCAAAGTTAGCAAAACTTGAAATCAATTTTTTTCATTTCTTCCCAGGACTTCCTTGTGGACTTCCACCTTATCTTCTGAATGGTGTTGTATCTCACAAGAAAAACAGTTACCAATATGGAGAAGAAGTTACTTACAAATGTGATGAAGGGTTTGGAACTGATGGACCTGCATCTATAAGATGTTTAGGAGGGGAATGGTCTCATCCACAAGATTGCATAAGCATAATGTTTTCCCTTTTATTCTTAAGCTGACAAATATCTTTTAATTCAAAGCTTAAATGGCACAAATATGAAACTAAACAGTAATTCTAGAATTTAACAAGATATCTATGGAAAGTTCTAAACTCTGGTAGAAAATTAATAAACCTAGAAATAATAAAGTGAAGTCTCTCAGTCGTGTCCGACTCTTTGTGACCCCATGGACTGTAGCCTACCAAGTTCCTTGGTCCATGGAATTCTCCAGGCATGAATAATGGAGTGGGTTGCCATTTCCATCTCCAGGGGATCTTCCAGACCCAAGGATCGAACCCAGTTCTCCTGCATTGTAGGCAGACTCTTTACCATCTGAACTACCAGGGAAAGTTTGATTTGTTGTTGCAGTTAAGTATTCAGTCATTTCTGACTCTTTGCGACCCCATGGACTGTAGCAAGCCAGGCCTCCCTGTCCTTCACTGTCTCCGGGAGTTTGCTTAAACTCATGTCCATTGAGCTGGTGATGCCATTCAACCATCTCATCCTTTGCAGTCCCCTTCTCCTCCTAACCTCAATCTTTCCCAGCATTAGGGTCTTTTCCAGTGAGTTGGCTCTTTGTATCAGGTGACTTCCCTTATCAGGTGACCCAAGTATTGGAGCTTCAGCTTCAGCATCAGTCCTTCCAATGAATATTCAAGGTCGATATCTTTTAGGATTGACTGCTTTGATCTTGCAGTGCAAGGGACTCTCAAGACTCTTCTCCAGCACCACAGTTCAAAAGTATCAATTCTTTGGCACTCAGGCTTCATTATTGTCCAACTCTCAAATTCGTACATGACTACTGGAAAAGCCATAGCTTTGACTAGATGGACTTTTGTTGGCAAAGCGATGGCTCTGCTTTTTAACATGCTCTCGAGGTTTGTCATAGCTTTTCTTCCAAGGAGCAAGCGTCTTTTAATTTCATGACTGCAGTCAAAAACTGCAGTGATTTTAGAGCCCAAGAAAATGAAGTCTGTCACTGTTTTCATTTTTTCCCCATCTATTTGCCATGCAGTGATGGGACCAGATGCCATGACCTCCATTTTTTGAATGCTGAGTTCTAAGCTAGCATTTTCAGTCTCTTCTTTCACTTTCACCAATAGCCCCTTTAGTTCCTCTTTACTTTCTGCCCTTAAGGTGGTGTCATCTGAGGCATAGCTGAGGTTATTTGTATTTCTCCTGGCAATCTTGATGCCAGCTTGAGCTTTATCCAGCCAGGCATTTTACATGATGTATTCTGCATATAAGTTAAATAAGCAGGATGACAATATACGCTCTTAAAGTACTCTTTTTCCAATTTTGAGCCAGTCAATTGTCCGTGTACAGATCTAACTGATACTTCTTCACTCTCATAGAGTTTTCTCAGGAGGAAGGTAAGGTGGTCTGGTATTCCCATTTCTTCAAGAATTTTCCACAGTTTGTTGTGATCCACACAATCAAGGGCGTTAGCATAGTCAATGAAGCAGAAGTAGATGTTTATCTGGAATTCTCTTGCTTTTTCTGTGATCCAATGGAGGTTCGCAATTTGATAACACTAACTAAATTATCTCAGTTTCACATCATTTAAAGTGCAGTTTGAACATCCTCTGATATACATCACAGATTTCAGGTCTCTGTTCCTGTACTATGGCTGAACTCTGCTCTTATCACGACCCAATTTGCTGTTAATTTATCAATCATTTCTTTGTAATATGCAATTTTCTAAGATATTTAACATAACTCAAGGTAAAATATTTTGATAAAGGCAAAAATAGAAACATTCATTATTTAGATGGGTTGTCATGGGTGAAGAAAATTTAAATTTGAGAAGTAAGCAGCTCTACCTCTTAGAATGTCACCATTCCCACGTTGTATTTTTGATTATACAGAGACAGTCAATGTGACTAAATAAAGATTTCTGACACTTGTCTCTTGGTATAAGAGAAATACTGTAAATATTCATTGGTTTGATATATAACTATTTATTTTCTGGAATATAATCAGTGGTGGCTATGAATCTTTAAAGATGTACTAAACAAATGCATATTATTTCAGGCCCAAATTGTGTTAACTTGCCCACCTTTGATGGTGCTGTACTTATAGATCAGGAGAAGGATTTCTATAAGTCAGAAGAACAAGTGGCTTTTAAGTGTATATCATATTATCAGTTGGATGGATCCAATATTATACAGTGTATTAAGAGCAAATGAATAGGAAAGCCAGCATGTAGAGGTACTTTGGTAAAATTTTAAAATTTATATAAGTATCTGAAGTAATATAATGTAGAAAATTGCCTCCACTATCATTAAATGGACATAGATTACTTTTAGGCCAGGTCAAAACCAGTTTGTGCCTGAACATAACAAGGGATGGACTTGTGTTCCCAGTGTTTGGTGTTGTAGTCCAATAGTTCTCAAAGCACAGTCCTGGCAGAGCATTCTCAGCACATTCTGTAAACTGTTAGATATTCAAGCAGATTCACAGGCTCACTCAGACTTGTTGAATCTAAACCTCTGGGGCTGCAACTCGGACAATGTTTTGATGATTCCCAAGGAATTCTGTGTATATTTCAGTTTATGACCCATGGCTACAGCCTCTTGCAGTTACAGCCTCTTAATTCCCTGAATCACAATGAGGAATGCACATGATTGATGGTGGTGTCCTTAGCATTTGCCCCAAAATATCATTATAGTTTTTTTTTAAATTTACACTGTATTTTTCTATTATTTTTCCAGATCTTCTGTTTAAATCTTTAATTAATCATCTTCTCCCTGCAACTATAGTATTCTTCAAAGTGTGTTAATTCTTGATCAAGTGTTTAAAGAAGAACCTCCTGTGTTTATTTTCTGAAAGGCCCTAAAGTTATACCTCATAAACAGGAGGAATGTAAACCAAATCTTGATGTCAAGTGATATTTTATTATGTTTTCCTTATGATTTATAAGTTCATTTTGAATTTATATACTTTATAATTTTTATTTTACTAACCTCAAAAAGAGATTTCCAGGAAAACTTTTTTTTCAGTGCCTTAAAAATTGTGTATCACTTTTCTAGTGAAGTATAGGGGAGAGATTTAAGATACAGAAGTCTAATTCATGCTGAAAAATATTGTTTTATTTCCTTTGACTTAACTTTACATATAAACTGATGTCAATTAGCAGTCTTTCACGACAGATTAACTGTTGAATCAAAACAACCATGGAATATATTTGACATTCTATTTCCTCCTTGCTGTTCATGATAACCATTATATTAGAGATACTTTTTTTACCTTTCTATTCAGATGTTTCCTGTGTGAATCCACCTCAAGTGGAAAATGCTATTATACAAAATCAGAAGTCTAGATATCAAAGTGGTGAGAGAGCACATTATGAATGCATTGCAAATTATGACCTCTTTGGGGAGATAGATGTCCTGTGTTTAAATGGAACTTGGACAAAAACACCTCAGTGCAAAGGTAGCGTATCTTACTCACCCTGTCCACCCAATTTAGAGAATATATTGAGAACAAAATATATTGATACTAAATTAGGATGAAGTAGCTTTTCTGGAACAATTTTTAGATGCAAGAAAAAAAAATGGTGCTGAAAATCCAGTTCTTTTGTGGTCTTAATATGTAATCTAACATGTTTATTGTATGACAGTGTTGACTAGATTTGAGCAGTTGGAATCATAGGACATTTCCTGTCTTAAACACTAAGACAGTCAGTTGTTTTCTGAAGAATAAGTGTGTAAAAGATACCATAGTTACATTTAACAGCCCAAGAAATTCCACTTTGAGATATGGAATAAGCAGCTGGGGCCTGATCACAAAGTCTGATATAGATGTGGGCACCTGTAACTATGTATGATATTTAAAGGTAGGTTACTAGCTGAGTTCCAGCAGAGTTATTTCAAATCCTACAAGATGATAATACTAAAGTGCTACACTCATTACATCAGCAAATTTTGGAAACCCAGAAGTGGTCACAGGAGTGGAAAAGGTCAATCCTCGCCAATTCCCAAGAAAGAAAGTACTTGGAAACAGTGACAGACTTCATTCTTTTCAGCTTCACAATCACTGTAGATGGTGATTGCAGCCATAAAATTAAAAGACACTTGCTCCTTGGAAGAAAAGCTATGAAAACCTCGACAGCATGTTAAGAAAGAGAGACATCCCTTTACTAACAAATGTTCTTATTGTCAACGATATGGTTTTTCAAGCAGTCATGTATGGATGTGAGTGTTTGACCACAAAGAAGGCTGAGTACCAAAGAATTGACTTCTTTGAACTGTGGTGCTGGAGAATACTCTTGGGAGTCCCTTATCCTGCAAAGAGATCAAGCCAGTCAATCCTAAAGGAAATCAGTCCTGAATATTCATTGGAAAGACTGATGCTGAAGTTGAAACTCCAGTATTTTGGCCACCTGATGAGAAGAGCTGACTCATTGGAATAGACCCTGATGTTGGCAAAGTTTAAGGGCAGGAATAGGGACATCAGAGGATGAGATGGTTGGATGGCATGATCGACAGAATGGACATGACTTTGAGCAAACTCCAGGGGGTTAATGAAGGACCGGGAAGCCAGGCTTTCTACAATCCATGGGGTTGCAAAGAGTCAGAAACAAATGAGTAATTGAACAACACAACAGGAACTGATTATGATGTATCTTGACATTAAGTTCTTTGGCTCCATCCCATTTGGAATTCACTGAGTAGTTTTAATATGTAGTTGTGTTTGGTTAGTCACTAAGTCATATGCCCTATTTGAGAAATTTTCAGCCATTATTTAAAAAATAATAATTTTGGAGTGTATTTCCTATACAATATAGTGTCAGTTTCACTGCACATCAAAGTGAATCAGCTATACATATACACATATCCCCATTCTTTTGGCTTTCCTTTCCATTTAGGCCATCAGAAAATTAACTCAGCCATTATTTTTTTTTCTAATCTCTTACTCTTTATTTTCAACTTCATGTTCAACAGTTCTTTGTTATCTTCCCACAGGTCCTTGAAGCTATGTCCATTTTCTTTTCAGTCTATTTTCAAAGTTAGTTAATATTCAACTTATTGATCCTTCTGCCATCTGCAATATATTGCTGAACCACATGGTTTTCTAATAATCAACTTTCTAGTTCTATCAATTGGACTGGATTTTTAAAAACCATTATCAAATGATTTCAATATCTATGTCATCTCAGTTTTGTCTTCTGTTGATTGATTTTTTTCTCTTTTGATGTTTACCTGGTCTTTGGTCTAATAAATGATATTCACTTTTATATCTTGAGACTAAGGATGTTATTGGACTCCTTCATTAATCAGGCCTCCATTACTGCCATGTAGGGTACAAGTCCAAGGTTCCCACCTGGCCTCCTCAGACACGAGGAGAAAGGGCAGAGTATTCTTATTCTCTTATTATGTGGGTGGAAATGTGGGCTGCTTACTTGAACCCTGTAGATCAAGGCATGGAAAGAATTGGCCTTAGGTTTCTGCCATTGTGTGTTTCTAGACTAAATCAGTTCAGTTCAGTTCAGTTCATTTGCTCAGTTGTATCTGACTCTTTGCAACCCCATGGACTGCAGCACACCAGGCTTCCTTGTTCATCACCAACTCCCAGAGCTTAACTAAACTCATGTCCATCAAGTCAGTGATGCCATCCTACCATCTCACCTTCTGTCATCCCGTTATCCTTCTGCTTTCAATCTTTCCCAGCATCAGGGTCTTTTCCAAAGAGTCAGTCCTTTGCATCAGGTGGCCAAAGTACTGTAGTTTCAGCTTCAGCATCAGTCCTTTCAATGAATATTCAGGACTGATTCCCTTTAGGATTGACTGGTTTGATCTCCTTACATTCCAAGGGACTCTCAAGAGTCTTCTCCAACACCACAGTTCAAAAGCATCAATTTTTCGATGCTCAGCTTTCTTTATAGTCCAGCTCTCACATCCATACATTATGACTGGAAAAACCATAGCTTTCACTAGATGGAATTTTGTTGGCAAAGTAATGTCTCTGCTCTTCAATATGCTCTCTAGGTAGGTCATAACTTTTTCCTAAGGAGCAAATGTCTTCTAGTTTCATGGCTGCAGTCACCATCTGCAGTGATTTTGGAGCTCCCCAAAATAAAGTCTCTCACTGTTTCTATTGTTTACCATCTATTTGCTATGAAGTGATGAGACTGGACGCCATGACCTTAGTTCTCTAAATGTTGATTTTTAAGCCAACATTTTCACTCTTCTCTTTCACTTTTATAAGGAGACTCTTTAGTTCTTCTTCATTTTCTGCCATAAGAGTGGTGTCATCTGTATATCTGAGTTTGTTGATATTTCTCCTGACAGTCTTGATTCCAGCTTGTCCTTCATCCAGCTTGGAATTTCGCATGAGGTACTCTGCATATAAGTTAAGCAAGCAGGCTGGCAGTATACATCCTTGATATGCTCCTTTCCTGATTTGGAACCAGTTTGTTCTTCCATGTCTGATTCTAACTGTGGCTTCTTGGCCTGCATACAGATTTCTCAGGAGGCAGGTAAGGTGTTACCATCTGTTTAATTTCCACAGTACGTTGTGATCCACAGAGTCAAAGGCTTTGACGTAGTCATTAAAGCAGAAGTAGATTATTTTGTGGAACTCTCTTGCATTTTCGATGATCCAATGAATGTCGGCAATTTGATCTCTGGTTCCTCTGCCTTTTCTGAATCCAGCTTGAACATCAGGAATTTCGTTGGTCATGTGCTGTTGAAGCCTAGCTTGGAGAAGCTTGAGCATTACTTTGCTGATGTGTGAGATGAATGTAATTGTATGGTAGTTTGAACATTCTGGGATTGGAATGAAAACTAACATTTTCCAGACCTGTGGTCACTGCTGACTTTTCCAAATTTGCTGGCATATTGAGTGCAGTACTTAAAGAGCATCATCTTTTAGGATTTGAAATAGCTCAAATGGAATTCCATTACCTCCACTAGCTTTGTTCTCAGTGATGCTTCCTAAGGCCCACTTGACTCTGTATTCTAAGATGTTGGGCTCTAGGTGAGTGATCACACCAGTGTGGTTATCTGGGTCATGAAGATCTTTTTTGTATAGTTCTTCTGTGTATTCTTGGCACCTCTTTTTAATATCTCCCACTTCTGGTGGTTCCATACCATTTTTGTCCTTTATAGTGCCCATTGTTGCATGAAAAGTCCTAGGTATCTCTAATTTTCTTGAAGAGATCTCTAGTCTTTCCCAATCTATTGTTTTCCTCTGTTTCTTTGCATTGAACTCTGAGGAAGGCTTTCTTATCTCTCCTTGCTGTTCTTTGGAACTATGCATTCAAATCGTTTTATCTTTCCTGTTCTCTTTTACCTTTAGAGTCTTTTCTTTTCTCAACTATTTGTAAGGGCTACTGAGGCAACAATTTTGTCTTTTAAAATTTATTTTTATTGGGGATGGTTTTGATCCCTGCCTCCTATACAAAGTCAGGAACTTCTGCCTTATCAGATCTAAACTCTTGAATCTATTTGTCACTTCCACTCTATAATCATAAGGGATTTGATTTAGGTCATCCCTGAATGGTCTAGTGGTTTTTCACATCTTTCTTCAATTTAAGTATGAATTTGGCAATAAGGAGTTCATGATCTGAGCCACAGTCAGCTGCCAGTCATGTTTTGCTGACTGTATAGAGCTTCTCCGTCTTTGGCTGAAAAGAATATAATCTATCTGATTTTGGTATTGAACATTTGGTGATATCCATGTGTAGAGTTTTCACTTGTGTTGTTGGAAGAGGGTGTTTGCTATGACCAGTGTGTTCTCTTGGCAAAGCTCTATTACATTTTGCCCTGCTTCATTTTGTACTCCAACCCCAAATTTACCTGTTACTCCATGTATCTCTTGACTTCCCACTTTTGCATTCCAGTCCCCTATAATGAAAGGGACACCCTTTTGGGTGTCAGTTCTAGAAGTTCTTGTAGGTCTTCATAGAACTATTCCATTTCAGCTTCTTCAGTGTTACTGTTCAGGGCATAGTCCTAGATTATTCTGATACTGAATGGTTTGCCTTGGAAATGAAGAGAGATCATTCTGTCATTTTTGAGATTACATCCAAGCATTGCATTTCAGACTGTTTTGTTGACTATCATGGCTACTCCATTTCTTCTTAGGGATTCTTGCTCACAGTAGTAGATATACTGGTCATCTGAGTCAAATTCACCCATTCAAGTCCATTTTAGTTTGCTGATTTTTAAAATGCTAATGTTCATTCTTGCCATCTCCTGTTTGACCACTTCCGATTTACCTTGATTCATGGACCTAACATTCCAGGTCCTTATGCAATAGTGCTCTTTACAGCATCAGACTTTACTTCCACCACCAGTCACACCCACAATTGGGTATTGTTTTTGCTTTTTCTCCTTCTCTTCATTCTTTCTGGAATTATTTCTCCACTGATCTCCTACATATTGGGCACCTCCCCACCTGAGGAGTTCATCTTTCAGTGTCCTATCTTTTGCCTTTTCATACTGTTCATGGGGTTCTCAAGGCAAAAATACTGAAGTGGTTTTCCATTCCCTTCTCCAGTGGACTGCGTTTTGTCATAACTCTCCACCATGACCCATCCATCTTGAGTGGCTCAGAGTTTCTTGGAGTTATATGGAGTTATACAAGATTGTTGTCCATGCAATCAGATTGGTTAGTTTTCTGTGATTGTGGTTTTCATTCTCTCTGCCCTCTGATGGATGAAGATAAGAGGCTTATGGAAGCTTCCTGATGAGAGAGACTGACTCAGGGGGAAACTGGGTCTTGGTCTGATGGAAGAGGCCACGCTCAGTAAATCTTTTGACAAATTTTGTGTTGATGGATGGTCCGGCAATGTTCCCTCCCTGTTTTTTGAACTGTGGCCAAACTATGGTGGAGATAAGAAAGATACTGGTGACCTCCTTCAAAAGGTCTTATGCATGCTCTGTTGCACTCAATGCCGCCAAACCTGCAGCAGGCCACCACTAGCCCATGCCTCTGTTGAAGACTCCTGGACACTGATAAGCAAGTCTGGGTCAGTCTCTTGTGGGGTCACTGCTTCTATCTCTTGGGTCGGTTGTGCACAAGGTTTTGTTTGTGCCCTCTAAAAGTCTGTTTCTGCAGTCCTATGTAAGTTCTGGCGGCTCTGTGGTGGGGTTAATTTTAGCCTCCTCCAAGGGGGCTTATGCAATACCCAGGTCAACTGCACCCAGAGCCCCTGCCCCTGTAGCAGAGCACTGCTCACCCGTACTTCTGCAGGAGACACTCAGACACAATTCTGGCTTAGTCTCTGTGGGGCCTCTGGGTCCTGGTGCACACAAGGACTTAGTGTGCACACTTTGTGTAATATTTCTAGACTAAGTCAGTATTGTGAAAACTGTCTTAGCTACTCTTTTCTGGGCCTTTTCTTAAAGAGATCAACTGCTTCCTGAGATTTTTTTTCTTTCTCAACTTGTATTATTTCTGGGTTGCTGTCTCAGTGGCCCATTCAGGATATATAGAAGGCAAAATGAAAACCCGAAAGACTCTCTTGAGTGTAACTCTTTGAATCCAAATGTCCCTAAGCAGATTGACGTACTACTTGTTTCACAGTCACCTGTGTTTGTTTTTTATAATATGTTCAGGACCTTTATTTGGGAGAAGGAATACTTAGCAGATTCTATAAGCAAAAATAATTTTACCTCCTCTTGTCCAGAAATGGAAGCCAAAAAATTTCTTTTCACAGACACTCCAACATGTTGTAAAAAAGGGTAACATTTTTTTATCTTAACTACCCATCTTCCCAGCATACACTCTGAAAGAAAACGTGTTGAACATCAGGACACTGCCAAGCAGACATATTTGTTAAAGTACTATATGTGCTTCCATGGTGGTAAAATAAGGTCTTAAAATGTGCATTTCTGATTAGGTGATTAAAATTCCTTCTACAAATCATTTCTGTCATCAGAAATCATAAGTTTTAATATGACATATTAAGGCTGCATTTTTATTTTATTTATTTAAAGCTGTAGGGGTTGTCTTTGAATAAAGCAAACATGATTTTTTTTTAGACTCTCAAGGAAAATGTGGGCCTCCTCCACCAATAGACAATGGAGACATTACCTCACTCCTGCATTCGGTATATCCTCCAGGAATGTTTGTTGAGTACCAGTGTCAGGACTACTATGAACTTCAGGGAAACAGAAACATAGTATGTCAGAATGGAGAGTGGTCAGAACCACCGAAATGCTTAGGTAAATGTTTTAAACTTCTCTTGGATCCTGGGATAGTCCTTGTACACAGCATAATGTTTAACTGTTTATAATATAATTTTTATGGATTAAATAACAACCATTCTGTTGTGTGCTTGACCACCAAGTATTAATATCTGTATATAGAAAGAAAGTTAGAAAATTTCATGTTCGAGTAATGAAACCATATGGTAACTGACATTATGAAACCATATGATAACTGACATTATGAATCTTTCATTATAACATTTAATGATTATACTAAACAAAGTATCTCATTCTTATAACATTAATTTTGTTAATATGATGATACTTATGTCATATATTTTCAGTATATTGGTTTGGAAAGATTTGCAGAAGAATTTATGGACCAAAGTTCTTGAAACCCTGAAATTCTGAAGAAGATATTTGCATATTATCTAAAGGTTCATGTTTATTTTTTTTTAACTTTAGAGGCATGTGTAATTTCAGAAGAAATAGTGAAAAAACATCACATACAGTTAAGATGGAAACATGATACAAATCTTTACTCCAAAACAGAGGATAATATTGTATTTATGTGCCAACATGGTTATCGTCTAGCGACACCAAAACATACATTTTGAACAACTTGTCGGGAAGGAAAGGTGGTGTATCCTTGATGTGGATAAAACATTGACTAAATGCAGTTGTAAATCTGAACATGTACATGTATTCAGATTTCTCCTTATTAATTCAATTCCATTTATTTTATCAAGTATTTTTTAACTCATCTTGAATCATAAATCAGATTTGTGTTAAATATTATGGGGACAGTGTAATTGAGAGATGATGGGAGACCAATGAATCACTTCTTAAAAGTACCTCATTAAACTTAGAATATCAAAATGTTATGTGTCCTGTTCATGAAACATTTACAGCAAGAAATTAGATTCAATCACTTCCATGTCTCCTTCCATCCATCAGTTTCTTAACTTTCTTAAAGATTTCTCCATTCCTGAGGGTTTCTGAAACTCTGTTTTAGCATACATGGGAAAAAAAGTGTGGAAAGAAATGGAGAAAATTCAAAATGTTGATAATATCACTTAACAAACATATAGAAGCAAACTATGTCATACTTATGTCAGTAATTAAACATCAGTAGTTTATCTTACTTTTGCTCATCTATCAATAGATGAATAAACCAAAAATGATGAAACACATAATATTTTCAGTTCAGTTCAGTTACTCAGTTGCTTCCATCTCTTTGCTACCCCATGCACTGCAGCACTCCAGGCCTCCTTGTCCATCAGCAACTCCCGGAGTTTACTCAAACTCATGTCCATTGAGTCAGTGATGCTATCCAACCATTTCATCCTCTGCCGTCCCCTTCTCCCCCCTCCTTCAATCTTTCCCAGCATCACAGCTTCTTCTGATGCTTTTTCCCCAGGATCTCAGCTTTTTCAAATGAGTCAGCTCTTCACATAAGGTGGCCAATATATTGGAGTTTCAGCTTCAGCATCAGTCCTCCCAATGAACATTCAAGACAGATTTCCTTTAGGCTGGACTGGTTTGATCTCATAATATTTTACAAGATGTTTATCAAAGTACACATAATAATTCAAATAAAGAACAATGAGAATCACATTGCATAACTACTCTAACATGGCATATAAGTGATTTAAAAATTCAACATTAAATATAAACACATACCCATAAGACACTTTGCTTTAAACACTGAATAACTTTTTATGGACGTATATTGGCAAAAAATGAAAGAAAATATGTAGTACACCTAGAGCTGAATTCACAGATAATAATGGGGAGGGAGGTGGGAGGGGGTTCATGTTTGGGAACGCATGTACACCCATGGTGGATTCATGTCAATGTATGGCAAAACCAATACAGTATTGTAAAGTAAAATAAAGTAAAAATAAAAATTAAAAAAAAAATAAATAAAATGTGTTTAACTTCTTTTTACTTACGTGAATTCTTGAATTTTTCTGTCAATGTATATCAACTTTGAAACACAAAAATATGTTCTAAAAAAATATGCAGAGTGACACAACATGAATTTTAGAGATCGATTTGGTAATGAACTTTAGGTCTAGAAACGATTTCCTGATTTTGCTGGTACAGAGCATTTTAGAAACATTCACCACCAGTCTGAAAGGTGATTTTTATATTTATACATTTTAAACAGCATATTAAGCTTAAATCAGTTAACTATAAACATTTTAAATTTATAAATATCAGTAAAATTTTATTATTAAAAAAGAGATAAGCTAAAATATTTAAGGTGATATCTCATTACTTTGTACTGCATCAAGTCAAGTGACCTTAGTCTAAGAAGCATGGCCATCACCATTGGTGCTAATTGATTTAAATCTGAATTGCTGGTAACAACTGGTTTTCTTGCCCTTAAATGAAATTGTTACAGTTGACAAGTTATCTTTGCTGTAAATGTTAACATTTTTGCAGATAATATTTCTCCAAATTTTTCAACTAATTGTAGAATCTATTTATGACCCAAGGCTGCAAACTGTTATTTCATTGTTGTCTAGAAAATGGTGATTTTTAAAGATCAGTTCTATTATTTTTCTGCATTTATTGTCATTCTGTGTAAAGATGAGTGTTAATTTACAGACTCGGTTCATAATCAACTTTCACCTAAAAAGTTTTAGCAAACTTTTAAAATAATTTGTTTTTAAATAATTTTTAATTGACATAGAAATTTAAGAAAGTGAAAAAAACCACTAGACCATTCAGTTATGACCTAAATCAACTCCTTTATGACTATACAGTGGAAGTGAGAAATAGATTTAAGGGGCTAGATCTGATAGAGAGAGTGCCTGATGAACTATGGAATGAGGTTCATGACATTGTACAGGAGACAGAAATCAAGACCATTCCAAGGGGGAAAAAAAAAAAAACCATGCACAAAAAGCAAAATGGCTGTCTGAGGAGGCCTTTTGAATAGCTGTGAGAAGAAGGGAAGTGAAAAGCAAAGGAGAAAAGGAAAGATATAAGCATCTGAATGCAGAGTTCCAAAGAATAGCATGGAGAGATAAGAAAGCCTTCCTCAGTGATCAATGCAAAGAAACAGAGGAAAGCAACAGAATGGGAAAGACTAGAGATGACTTGAAGAAAATTAGAGATACCAAGGGAAAGTTTCATGCAAAGATTGGTTCAATAAAGGACAGAAATGGTATGGGCCTAACAGAAGTAGAAGATATTAAGAAGAGGTGGCAAGAATACACAGAAGAACTGTACAAGAAAGATTTTCATGACCAAGATAATCACAATGGTATGATCACTCACCTAGAGCCAGACATCCTGGAATGTGAAGTCAAGTGGGCCTTAGGAAGCATCACTATGAACAAAGCTAGTAGAGGTGACAGAATTCCAGTTAAGCTATTTCAAATCCTGAAAGATGATGCTGCACTCAATATACTAGCAAATTTGGAAAACTCAGCAGTGGCCACAGGACTGGAAAAGGCCAGCTTTCATTCCAATCCTAAAGAAAGGCAATGATAAAGAATGTTAAAACTACTGCACAATTGAGCTCTTCTCACACGCTAGTATAATAATGTTCAAAATTCTCCAAACCATCTTCAATAGCATGTGAGTTGTGAACTTCCAGATGTTCAAGCTGGCTTTAGAAAAGGCAGAAGAACCAGAGATCAAACTGTTGTTGTTAAAGCACCATTTTATACAATATGCTAAAATAGGAATATTATACGATATAAGCCAAAAATATCTAAACAAAGTCACATAACAATTATTGCTATGTGGAAGTTTGGAATAGAATTTTAGGAAAGGAATCCCAATGGTTCTCATCAAGAGTAACCTCTCAGTCAAGCTACAAAACTCAACAGTTAAACTAAAGCTGAACCAAATTTATTGAGAGTTCTTTTTGTCGTTGTTGTTGGTATTACTTTTAAAACTAGTTAGCTTACATATAATTTTATGATAAGGTATAGGCTTTTAGATAGTATGATCATTCTTTTTGGTGAGATTCTAATTCTTAAATTCCAATTTTGAGTTTTTCAAATTACTTACCAAAATAAGAAGATTCCAAATAAGAATAGTGCCATTTTTGATAATATGTAGCAATCCTTGGTGACTGAGATGAAAAGAATTTGCCTGCAATGTGAGAGAGCCATGTTTGATCCCTGGTTTAGGAAGATCCCCTGGAGAAAAGAATGGCTACCCATTCCAGTATTCTTGCCTGGATAATTCCATGGACAGAGGACCCTGGCTGGCTACACTCCATAAGGTCACAAAGAGTCAGACAGGACTGAGTGACTAACACACATAAAGCAATGTCACAAATTTTATAGATTTTACAAACGTTTAATGTAAAGTTTACACATTTTTTAAATGAATCAGAATAATTAAACATATAATAATATTTAAGATCATTTATAGGTAAAGTAAGATGTGTATATAACATATTTGTAATGAAGACACCTAAAATAAGCCTATGTGACCTTGAACATGTTCACACATATTGTTTGATGTTTCAATTTGATCATGTTTCAAATTGATTTATACACTTGTGGATAAAATTAAGTGATTTTAATGTTACTATGACTCAAATACAAATGTGTCTCAGTGTTCTACCTTTCCAATTATGTTATTTAAAATAGTATTTTTTAAATTGTAGCATTCTTTTTTTTTAATTCTTAAAGAATTTACATTTTGAGACAAAAATTTTACAATTACATTTTGTAAATGTCAGTGATAAAATTACATCCAGTATTAACAAGTTGATTTTACAAATGAATTATTAGGACATATATGTTGCTGCTCAATAACTTAATATTTCTCAGAGTCCCTGATGAGTGAGAGGGTGTATAAAACCTAATATGCAATATTTTCAAGGAAGGGCATTAACATGCTGTCTTTCTGTGTATACAGTACCCAGAGCCCGATATTACGCAACACAAATAATATCTATTTTGCAATGATTAAATATTCTTACTAAATTATTTGTTTTTTTTTTCTATAGGAAGAATGCAGGATTCCCAAAATAGATATATACTTAGACGCTTATCCCAGGAAAGACAGATTTAAGGTTGGAGATGTGCTGAAATTCTCCTGCAGACAAGGCTGCATTATGGTCAGAGCAGATTCAGTTCAGTGTTACCACTTTGGATGGTCCCCTAAACCTCCAACATGTAAAGGTAAATATCTGACAGTTGCTGAAACAAGAGTTAGGATTTCAGATATTAACCTCTTTATTTTCCTCTCTTAATTTTCTGTCCACTTCCAGTGCATCTATAATCTAACGCCTTAAACCAGAGATATACCCACCAAGGACATGTATTGAGTAGTAGATAATTCAGTTTTCCTTATCTAAGAAATTAATCTCCAGGTGCTTCTTGAAATGTATGGTGGAGTATCCACAGAAACGCATAAGGAACCGACACTGTCAAAACTTCTCGTTAGTTTTCCTTTTTCCTACAATTCCACCATTAATCTTGGACAGTATATATAATATGAATTTTATCTCAAGTGTCCTCAAATGTGTCTAAACCGTGTTCAATTAGCTTATTGTCAGTTCAATCATATGTATTAAATCATTTGAATCAAAGTTATATTGTTTAAATGCTTGTCTCAAATGATATTTTCTCAAAAGTTTCACAATGTTTCTGTGGGATAAGAATATTGCTAAAATTTACACACCCAGACTGAGTAATTGGTTTGCATGCTTATTTAGATGGTCTAGATTATTGAACATGTTTTCTGGGCTGACATGGGCTTCAATATGCTAGTTCAGGATGAGTAATAGGATTAAGAAACATGAGTTTTGTGTAAACTTTTTTTCATTCTTTTTTCATTGTTTAAGAATGTTAAAATAAATTATATAATAAAAGACAATTTAATGATATAAATCTCTGCATTAGCTGTAGTTTTCAGTTGTAAAACAGACAATGTGATCACTATTTGAACAATATTTTTACAGTAAAGAAAGTAAAATCATGTGCTCCACCTCCTAAACTTCTCAGTAGGAAAGGGAAAGAAATACACAAAAAAGAATATGGATACAATGAGGTCGTGGAATATGCTTGCAACCCCAGATTTCTAATGAAGGGTTCTCATAAAATTCAGTTGATGGAGAATAGACAACTTTACCTGTGTGTATTGGTAATGTATTAAATAGTAATACTGAAAGGTAAATCAACACTTTTATTTGTATCCATATGTACTTTAAAATAATATTTCAAAAACAAACATATTTTTATGAGTTTTCAGAGAAGGAGTGCACTTGTGGAGATATACCTGACCTTGATCACGGTGATGTCAAGACTCTTACTCCTCGTTATCACCATGTAGACATGGTAGAGTTCAGTTGCAGAGAAGCATTTACAATGATTCAGTTCAGTACAATTCAGTCTCTCAGTCATGTCCTACTCTTTGCAACCCCCATGGACTGCAGCAAGCCTGGCCTCCCTGTCCAACACCAACTCCCAGAGTTCACCCAAACTCATGTCCATTGAGTCAGTGATGCCATCCAACCATCTCATCCTCTCTCATCCCCTTCTCCTCTCACCTTTAATCTTTCCCAACATCAGAGTCTTTTCAAATGAGTCAACTCTTCGCATCAGGTGGGCAAAGTATTGGAGTTTCAGCTTCAACATCAATCCTTCCAATGAATGCTCAGGACTGATCTCCTTTAGGATGGACTAGTTGGATCTGCTTGCAGTCCAAGGCACTATCAAGAGTCTTCTCCAATGCCACAGTTCAAAAGCATCAATTCTTTGGTGCTCAGATTTCTTTATAGTCCAAGTCTCACATCCATACATGACCACTGGAAAGACCATAGCCTTGACTAGATGGACCTTTGTTGGCAAAGTAATGTCTCTGCTTTTTAATATGCTGTATAGGTTGGTCATAACTTCCCTTCCAAGGAGTAAGCTCTTTTAATTTCATGGCTGTAGTCACCATCTGCAGTGATTTTGGAGCCCCCCAAAAATAAAGTCTGCCACTGTTTCCACTGTTTTCCCATCTATTTGCCATGAAGTGATGGGACCAGATGCCATGATCTTGGTTTTCTGAATGTAGAGCTTTAAGCCAACTATTTCACTCTCCTCTTTCAGTTTCATCAAGAGGCTCTTTAGCTCTTCTTCACTTTCTGCCATAAGGGGGTGTCATCTGCATATCTGAGGTTATTGATTGGACCCAGATTAATCACGTATGTTAGTGGAGGTGTGCCTACCCTCTTCAGTGCGTTAATCAGAATACACATCTCAAATTGACATTGAGTATTTACACCATAATGTTGAAATTAAGAGTTATTCTTGCAAATGTCAGATTTTAAATTATTATGATCAAAAACAACTGCTTATAGTTTGATATGTGTTTAAAGAGAAAAAAGATAAACTAGCAATAGAATTCTATACATCTCTGTCTTGATATGAACATCATTTGTCTTAACAAGTGTGAAACTAAATCTTACTGATAGGTATGCATGGGATTAAAATATGAATACTAGTTCAAAAAAAATACAACTATCATTGCAGAAATACTATTTTTGCTTTGATATGATACTCTTTGTTTTAGAACCTGTGATATAAGGAACCAAAGTTGAGAAAATACCCATTTGATACATTCCTGTAGGAATTTTGCCTCTCTCAAAGCTTTTAAAAATGATCATTCCTAAATATGTTTCAAAAACAGCAAGGAGAGGGGGCGGTCCTAAGATGGTGGAGGAATAGGACGGGAGACCACTTTCTCCCCCACAAATTCATCAAAAGAACACTTCAACGCTGAGTAAATTCCACAAAACAACTTCTGATTGCCGGCAGAGGACAGCAGGCACCCAGAAAAGCAGCTCATTGTCTTCGAAAACAGGTAGGAAAAAATATAAAAGACAAAAAAAGAGACAAAAGAGGTAGGGAAGGAGCGCCGTCCCAGGAAAGGAGTCCTAAAAAGAGATAAGTTTCCAAACACCAGGAAACACTCTTGCTGCCGAGTCTGTGGCGAGCCCTGGAAGCACAGTGGGCAACATAACAGGGAAGAAAAATAAATAAATTATTAAAACCCACAGATTACGAGCCCAGTGGTAACTCCCACAGCGGAGAAGCAGCGCAGATGCCTGCATTCGCCACTGTCAAGTGGGGGCTGGGCAGGGAGGCATGGGCTGCATGGCTTTTTAAGGATCAGGCCCAAATATTCGAGTGTAACCAGAACAAACTAACTTGGACTAGCAAACCAGACTGTGGTATAGCTAATACATGCGAAAAGCTCTAACATAAGACACCACCAGGACCGCTCACAAAACAAAGGATGGAACAGAATTAGCTGGCTGCAGACCATCCCCCTCCAGTGACAGGCAGCCAGAGCTGGAAGGGCTGGAAGGGGGCAATAGCAGCCCCAGAGAGACATTAACTACCAAACTACAAACAAACAGGCTTCTTTTCTAACTAAGACTTCTTGGGGTTCTGGACAGTCATCATCCACCTGAGAAGATTCACCAGTTGTACACCCAGAAAACTGAGCAGCAGGGATTGGAGAGGTGATAAGTCACAGCGACCATGCTCACCAAACACCTGAGCTACTCAGACCAGGGAAGGGCACAAAACACAGGCCCAACCGAGTCTGCACCTCTGAGGACTACCTGAGTGCCTGAGCCTGAGCGGCTTAGATCTGGGAGGTGCATGCAGCCCAGGGCCAGCCTCAGACAGTTCCCGGAGGAGTAACCTAGAGCCTGAGCTGTGTGTGCCGTGAGCAGGGGTAGGCCCAGCATGGCTGAGACACTGCAAACACATGCCAGTGTTATTTGTTTGCAGCATCCCTCCCTCCCCACAGTGCGACTGAACAAGTGAGCCTAAGAAAAAAAAGTGTCCACCACCGTCCCCCTTGTGTCAGGGCAGAAATCATACGCTGAAGAGACTAGCAAACAGAAGAAGTTAAAACAGAGGGAACTGCCTTAGAAGTGATAGGTGCAATAGATTAAAACCCTGTCGTTAGTACCAACTACATAGGAAGGGGCCTCTAGATCTTGAGAAATATAACCCGGACCAAGGAACTATCCAAAAATGAACTGACCCCACACTGCCCACAACAACACCAGAGAAAGTCCTGGATATATCTTTACTATTTTTATGATCGTTCTTTTTTTTTTTTTTTTCTGCTTTTCTTTTTCTTCTTTTTTTTAACATTTTTTAAATTTTTAAGTCCTCTATTTCTCCTTTAATTTTCATTTTTATAACCTACTATTACTTTTCAAAAAAATACCCTATTTTTAAAACAAACTTCATATATTAAGTTTAAAACAAACTTCAAAAAAACTTCGTTTTTTTATTTCTCTTCTTTTTTTTTTCTTTAATATTGTATTTTTGAAAATCCAACTTCTACTCTAGATTTTTAATCTTTGCTTTTTGGTATTTGTTATCAATTTTGTACCTTCAAAAACCCAATCTTCAGTACCCATTTTTACTTGAGAGTGAGATTACTGGCTTGACTGCTCTCTCCTCCTTTGGACTCTCCTTTTTCTCCACCAGGTTGCCTCTGTCTCCTCCCTCCCCCTTCTCTTCTCTACCCAACTCTGTGAATCTCTGTGTGTTCCAGACGGTGGAGAACACTTAGGGAACTGATTACTGGCTGGATCTGTCTCTCTCCTTTTCATTCACCTCTTGTATCCTTCTGGCCACTTCTGTCTCCTTCCTCCTTCTCCTCTTCTCTATATAACTCCGTGAACATCTCTGAGCGGTCCAGACTGTGGAGCGCACATAAGGAAGTGATTAGTGGCTAGCATGTTCTCTCCTCTTCTGATTCCACCTCATCTCATTTGGGTCACCTCTAACTCCCCCCACCCTCTTCTCTTCTCCATGTAACTCTGTGAACCTCTCTGAGTGTCCCTCAATGTGGAGAAACTTTTCATCTTTAACCTAGATGTTTTATTAATGGTGTGGTATAGAAGGAGAAGTCTTGAGACTACTGTAAAAACTAAAACTTAAAACCAGAAGCAGGAGGCTTAAGTCCAAATCCTGAGAACATCAGGAACTCCTGACTCCAGGGAACATTAATCGATAGGAGCTCATCAAATGCTTCCATGCCTACAGTGAAACCAAGCACCATCCAAGGGCCAACAAGTTCCAGAGCAAGTCATACCATGCAAATTCTCCATCAACACAGGAACATAGCCCCGAGCTTCAATATACAGGCAGTTCAAAGTTACTCCAAAACCATTGACATCTCATAACTCATTACTGGACACTTCATTCCACTCCAGAGAGAAGAAATCCAGCTCCAACCACCAGAACACTGACACAAGCTTCCCTAACCAAGAAACTTTGAAAAGCCACTGATACAACTCCACCCACAGTGAGGAAATCCATAATAAAAATAACTACACAAACTGCCAGAATACAGAAAGGCCACCCCAAATGCAGCAATATAAACAAGATGAAGAGACAGAGGAATAACCAACAGGTAAAGGAATGGGATAAATACCCATCAAACCAAACAAAAGAGGAAGAGATAGGGAATCTACCTGATAAAGAATTCCAAATAATGATAGTGAAAATGATCCAAAATCTTGAAATAAAAATGGAATCACAGATAAATAGCCTGGAGACAAGGATTGAGAAGACGCAGGAAAGGTTTAACAAGGACCTAGAAGAAATAAAAAGAGTCAATATATAATGAATAATGCAATAAATGAGATCAGAAACACTCTGGAGGCAACAAATAGTAAAAATAACGGAGGCAGAAGATAGGATTAGTGAGGTAGAAGATAAAATGGTAGAAATAAATGAATCAGAGAGGAAAAAAGAAAAAAGAATTAAAAGAAATGAGGACAATCTCAGAGACTTCCAGGACAATATGAAATGCTCCAACATTCGAATTATTGGAATCCCAGAAGAAAAAGATAAAAAGAAAGACCATGGGAAAATACTTGAGGAGATAATAGTTAAAAACTTCCCTAAAATGGGGAAGAAAATAGTCACCCAAGTCCAAGAAACCCAGAGAGTCCCAAACAGGGTAAACCCAAGGTGAAACACCCCAAGACACATATTAATCAAATTAACAAAGATCAAACACAAAGAACAAATATTAAAAGCAGCATAGGAAAAACAGCAAATAATACACAAGGGGAATCCCATGAGGATAACAGCTCATCTTTCAAAAGAAACTCTTCAGGCCAGGAGGGAATGGCAAGACATACTTAAAGTGATGAAAGAAAATAACCTACAGCCCAGATTACTGTATCCAGCAAGGATCTCATTCAAATATGAAGGAGAAATCAAAAGCTTTACAGACAAGCAAAAGCTGAGAGAATTCAGCACCACAAAACGAGCTCTCCAACAAACGCTAAAGGATATTCTTTAGACAGGAAACACAAAAAGGGTGTATAAAACTGAACCCAAAACAATAAAGTAAATGGCAACGGGATCATACTTATCAATAATTATCTTAAATGTAAATGGGTTGAATGCCCCAACCAAAAGACAAAGACTGGCTGAATGGATACAAAACAAGACCCCTATATATGTTGTCTACAAGAGACCCACCTCAAAATAGGGGACACATCCAGACTGAAAGTGAAGGGCTGGAAAAACATATTCCATGCAAATAGAGACCAAAAGAAAGCAGGAGTAGCAATACTCATATCAGATAAAATAGCCTTTAAAACAAAGGCTGTGAAAAGAGATAAAAAAAGGACACTACATAATGATCAAAGGATCAATCCAAGAAGAAGATATAACAATTATAAATATATATGCACCCAACATAGGAGCACTGCAATATGTAAGACAAATGCTATCAAGTATGAAAGGGGAAATTAACAATAACACAATAATAGTGGGAGACTTTAATACCCCACTCACACCTATGGATAGATCAACTGAACAGAAAATTAACAAAGAAACACAAACTTTAAATGATACAATAGACCAGTTAGACCTAATTGATATCTATAGGATATTTCACCCCAAAACAATGAATTTCACCTTTTTCTCAAGTGCTTACGGAAACTTCTCCAGGATAGATCACATCCTGGGCCATAAATCTAGCCTTGGTAAATTTAAAAAAAAAAAAATGAAATCATTCCAAGCATCTTTTCTGACCATAATGCAGTAAGATTAGATCTCAATTACAGGATAAAAACTATTAAAAATTCCAACATACGGAGGCTGAACAACATGCTTCTGAATAACCAACAAATCACAGAAGAAATCAAAAAAGAAACCAAAATATGCATGAAAATAAAAACACAAAACCCCAAAACCTGTGGGACACTATAAAAGCAGTGCTAAGGGGACAGTTCCTAGCAATACATGCATACCTCAAGAAACAAGAAAAAGTCAAATAAATAACCTAACTCTACACCTAGAGCAACTAGAAAAGGAAGAAATGGAGAACCCCCAGGTTAGTAGAAGGAAAGAAATCTTAAAAATTAGGGCAGAAATAAATGCAAAAGAAACAAAAGAGACCATAGAAAAAATCAACAAAGCCAAAAGCTGGTTCTTTGAAAGGATAAATAAAATTGACAAACCATTAGCCAGACTCATCAAGAAACAAAGGGAGAAAAATCAAATCAATAAAATTAGAAATGAAAATGGAGAGATCACAACAGACAACACAGAAAAACAAAGGATCATAAGAGACTACAATCAGCAATTATATGCCAATAAAATGGACAACGTGGAAGAAATGGACAAATTCTTAGAGAAGTACAACTTTCCAAAACTGAACCAGGAATAAATAGAAAATCTTAGCAGACACATCACAAGCATGGAAATTGAAACTAATCAGAAATCTTCCAACAAACAAAAGCCCAGATCCAGACAGCTTCACAGCTGAATTCTACCAAAAATTTTAACACCTATCCTACTCAAACTCTTCCAGAAAATTGCAGAGGAAGATAAACTTCCAAACTCATTCTATGAGGCCACAATCACCCTAATACCAAAACCTGACAAAGATGCCACAAAAAAAGAAAACTACAGGCCAATATCACTGATGAACATAGATGCAAAAATCCTTAACAAAATTCTAGCAATCAGAATCCAACAACACATTAAAAAGATCATACACCATGACCAATTGGGCTTTTTCCCAGGGATGCAAGGATTCTTCAATATCCGCAAATCAATCAATGCAATTCACCACATTAACAAATTGATAAATAATAGCCATATGATTATCTCAATAGATGCAGAGAAAGCCTTTGACAAAATTCAACATCCATTTATGATAAAAACTCTCCAGAAAGCAGGAATAGAAGGAACATACCTCAACATAATAAAAGCTATATATGACAAACCCACAGCAAACATTATCCTCAATGGTGAAAAATTAAAAGCATTTCCCCTAAAGTCAGGAACAAGACAAGGGTGCCCACTTTCACTGCTACTATTCAACATAGTTCTGGAAGTTTTGGCCACAGCAATCAGAGCAGAAAAAGAAATAAAAGGAATCCAAATTGGAAAAGAAGTAAAACTCTCACTGTTTGCAGATGACATGATCCTCTACATAGAAAACCCTAAAGACTCCACCAGAAAACTACTAGAGCTAATCAATGAATATAGTAAAGTTGCAGGATATAAAATCAACACACAGAAAACCCTTGCATTCCTATACACTAATAATGAGAAAGTAGAAAAAGAAATTAAGGAAACAATTCCATTCACCATTGCAATGGAAAGAATAAAATACTTAGGAATATATCTACCTAAAGAAACTAAAGACCTATATATAGAAACTATAAAACACTGATGAAAGAAATCAAAGAAGACACTAATAAATGGAGAAATATATCATGTTCATGGATCGGAAGAATCAATATTGTGAAAATGAGTATACTACCCAAAGCAATCTACAGATTCAGTGCAATCCCTATCAAGCTACTAGTGGTATTTTTCACAGAACTAGAACAAATAATTTCACAATTTGTATGGAAATACAAAAAAACCTTCAATTGCCAAAGCAATCTTGAGAAAGAAGAATGGAACTGGAGGAATCAACCTGCCTGACTTCAGGCTCTACTACAAAGCCACAGTCATCAAGACAGTATGGTACTGGCACAAAGACAGAAATATAGATCAATGGAACAACATAGAAAGCCCAGAGATAAATCCACACACCTATGGACACCTTATCTCCGACAAAGGAGGCAAGAATATACAGTGGATTAAAGACAATCTCTTTAACAAGTGGTGCAGGGATAACTGGTCAACCACTTGTAAAAGAATGAAACTAGAACAGTTTCTAACACCATACACAAAAATAAACTCAAAATGGATTAAAGATCTAAACGTAAGACTAGAAACTATAAAACTCCTAGAGGAGAACATAGGCAAAACACTCTCAGACATAAATCACAGCAGGATCCTCTATGACCCACCTCCCAGAATACTGGAAATAAAAACAAAAATAAACAAATGGGATCTAATTAAAATTAAAAGCTTCTGCAGAACAAAGGAAACTATAAGCAAGGTGAAAAGATAGCCTTCTGAATGGGAGAAAATAATAGCAAATGAAGCAACTGACAAACAACTAATCTCAAAAATATACAAACAACTCCTGCAGCTCAATACCAGAAAAATAAACGACCCAATCAAAAAATGGGCCAAAGAACTAAACAGACATTTCTCTGAAGAAGACATACAGATGGCTAACAAACACATGAAAAGATGCCCAACATCACTCATTATCAGAGAAATGCAAATCAAAACCACAATGAGGTACCATTTCACACCAGTCAGAATGGCTGTGATTCAAAAGTCTACAAGCAATAAATGCTGGAGGGAGTGTGGAGAAAAGGGAACCCTCCTACACTGTTGGTGGGAATGCAAGCTAGTACAACCTCTATAGAGAACAGTGTGGAGATTCCTTTAAAAACTGGAAATAGAACTGCCTTATGACCCAGCAATCCCACTGCTGGGCATACACACCGAGGAAACCAGAATTCAAAGAGACACATGTACCCCAATGTTCATCGCAGCACTCTTTATAATAGCCAGAACATGGAAGCAACCTAGATGTCCATCAGCAGATGAATGGATAAGAAAGCTGTGGTACATATACACAATGGAGTATTACTCAGCCGTTAAAAAGAATACATTTGAATAAGTTCTGATGAGATGGATGAAACTGGAGCCGATTTATACAGAGTGAAGTAAGCCAGAAAGGAAAACACCAATACAATATACTAACACATATATATGGAATTTAGAAAGATGGTAACAATAACCCTGTACACAAGACAGAAAAAGAGACACAGATGTATAGAACAGATTTTTGGACTTTGTGGGAGAGGGAGTGGGTGGGATGATTTGGGAGAATGGCATTGAAACATGTATAATATCATGTAAGAAATGAATTGCCAGTCTAGGTTCGATGCAGGATACAGAAAACTAGGGACTGGTGCACTGGGAATACCCAGAGAGATGATATGGAGAGGGAGGTGGGAGTGGGGTTCAGGATTGGGAACTCATGTATACCTGTGGTGGATTCATGCTAATGTATGTCAAAACCAATACAGTATTGTAAAGTAAAATAAAGTAAAATTTAAAAAAAAAAAAAAGTAGCAAAGAGAAGTTACTGTGCTGGAGGAGGGTGGACTCAAGGCCTCCCTGTCAATAGGTAACTCTGTCATGGTAGGCCCTTAGGTTGAGGCCAGGAACCTGCCCTGACTGACACATTTCTTTGTAAGAGACTCCTCCTGACCTTTAAATGACTAAGTCTTTGATGACTGACCAGGAGAATTAATCCTACCTGCCCTCTCTCATTTTTCTCTTGGAATGGACTCTTTTCTGGAGTTTTTCTGGGTTTTCATTCAAAGAGTGCCCTGAATATCCATCCTTTCTTGTTCATTATATTTCTGATTATTAATTATTCCGAAAAGAAGGTAGGGCTTCAGCTCAAGCTCTGTGAGGGTGGGGGTCCATAGCTGTTTTGTTCCCTGGCATGTTTTCCATACTCAAAAGATGAGGTGACAGATTCAATAGGAGTTTATCTAGTCCATCAGTAAATTTAATTGCTTATTAATCCCTACATTTTAATGAACACATTCCTGTCCTAGGTATTGCCATTTCTTCAAGACCAAACCTCATCTTTTTCCTTTTTTATCTCCTCAAATGACCTCACCTCATTTAACTTTTCATTCTACCTTATGCCAAAATGTTGCTTCAATTATTAGTCTTCTGATCACAGAATTTTTCTTGCAAAGGTTAATCCTCTACCTGTACTCAGTTTAATGTAGTCCCCCTTTGCTACAATAGACCTTATTCCAGTTTTCTTCTCTCAAGGTTTATTTTGTAACTCTGTTTAATCTAGCTTGTCATTCTTCCTACTATGCTTATTTTCTCCTAAAAAATTAGTTTGCTTTCCTTCCAGAAACCAGTCCATCAAAGGATGTTGCCAGCAGCCACCTCTTCTCCTTTTGAATACACATCTTCCTTTGGTGACCATTCCTTGAAGAATACTACTGGTTTTGTGTCCCTCAACACTTTGAACAAATCTTTAAATAGGGCTAATTCTCAAACCTCTAGTGTGTTTTGACTTCATATCCTTATTTCATTTTATCTTTTCAGAGTTTCCTTTTGAAATCACTTTTCTTTGACTACTTGACTTTCCCTTATTCTGTTCATCTCACTTAACTATTGTCACTAATAAATCATTAACAAATACTACCAAAGACCTATACTGATATTTTGTCAGATTCATAAAGAACATCCACTTGCACTGAACTTTTGAAATAGATGCCTATATAAAATGCTATTTGAGTCAATATTTAACTTATCCTAGAGCTAGAAAAAAAATTGTTATCATGGCATTATATTGGATATAGAATGATTTGATATACAACATAGTGTCTCAAAGACTCTAAGTTTATATATAGGAAACATGTTGTAACTTTAAGTACCCATTTTCTTATTTCAAGTATTTGCTGATTTTTTGTGATCAGGAAAAAGATTTGCTTAAAAGTTAAAATTGTATACAAAGCACTTTGGATTTAGTTCTCTTATGTTTCACTACATTTCTTGAAAAAATATATTAACTAGCAACTTAGAATTATTTTTATTTTAAATAAAATTTAAAATTGTTTTTATTTTAATGTTTTAAGATTAGGAATTAATAATGAAGGGATGCTTAAGGTCAACAAGCAAATGAATGTGAACATTTGCACAGGTTTCAAGTTTGGGACCAAATTAATTCATGTGATGACTATTTGCTATGTAGATCATGCAAATTATTCCAATCCAAAAGGCAGAAATCTTTAGGATGGGTATTTTCTCCTAAATTTCAAAAATTGCATGTGGAACTCAGGTTCATATATAATTTTTCAATCTCATGTAATTTGATCAGTAGTAACTTGCTTGGTGGAATTTGTAAGCACAAATTCTAATTTCAGTATATTAGTGACTCCATTCCTTCCTATGGCTGAGTAGTATTTCATTGTATATATGTACCACTTCTTCTGTATCCTTTTTTCTGTTGATGGACGTTTAGGTTTCTTCCATGTCCTGTCTATTGTACATAAAATAGATAACTAATGAGAACCTACTGTATAGCATAGGGAACACTACTCAATGCCCTCTAGTGACTTAAATAGGAGGGAAATCTCCCCAAAATGGGATATAATGTATAACTGATTGAATTTACTGTACACAGAAGCTAACGCAACATTGTAAAGCAACTACACTCCAATAAAAATTAATAAAAAGCAAAAAATTAAATTATATAAATATATTAAGTAGTTAAATCATATTAAAAACAAAGATTTTATTCCAAAAACATAAACTTATAAGTTCTTTATCATGGTGTTTTTGTCTGTTATTTAATAATCCGTTCATTCTCAAGTTCATGTAAATGAAACCTCTAATGAGTTTTATGATACTTCACGAAACACAAGGTGTGAATAGAATATGCATCATTCTGCATTATTCATCTCATAATTTGTTCAATGTTATTTAAGTCTGTTTGGCAATTTTCTTTGTGAACAACATTTACAACACAATGAAGCTTACTGTCCAGTCCTAAGTGTTACAATTAAAAGCAGCTCAGGCCCCAGGTCACTTATAAGAGGGGCTCCATCACCAGTGTGCTTTCTGAGGAGCAGGCAGGCATGTTATTTAATTCAATTTTTCCTAATTCTCAGATATACAGGAGATGGTTTATTAATCAGTTAGAGATAGGACTATAGGCATATTTCTAACCAAGAGAGACAGCAGAAGAGGAGTATGCAAGCATGAAAGATACATGGGAAACTTTGACAAAACTTCACCTGATACTCCAGTGGAACACTTGTCTTCTCATTAAAAAGTGAATTCTTTCTAAAAGTGGTCTTAAAGCTAAATATGCTGAATATTTATGAAGTTATTTTTAATGATTGATGAGTATTTCAAAATCATAGATTTCTTTCTCCATGTGACAGAAATAGAAAGTCATATCTTTTTCTCAACTGAAATTGAAAATTACAGTAACAGACTAGTCACCTGTGTTTATGATCCATTTTCATTGCTGAATGACCCTTATCCTATTATATATGCTGAAAATCGCAAAATCTCAGCGTAACGTAACATTATTCCAAATCTCCAACAATGTTGGAAACACACACTGGAATATTAACTAAAAATAATGAGGCTAAATTGGTAGTTGATTCTCAACATGGATGCAACAGAAGAGTGGAGGGAAAAAGTCTAACATTACAACATATTACAGCATTGCAATGTTCTGAAAATGACTACACATTTACATTTACCTGAGTGGTTTGTATTTTCATGATATTAATTAGCATTCTTTTACTTCAGCTTGAATACTTCCTTTTGGTGTTTCTAGTAAGGAGTGTCTGCTACTACTGCTGCTAAGTCGCTTCAGTAGAGTCCGACTCTGCGACTCCATAGACAGAAGCCCACCAGGCTCCCCTGTCCCTGGGATTCTCCAGTCAAGAATACTGGAGTGGGTTGCCATTTCCTTCTCCAATGCATGAAAGTGAAAAGTGAAAGTAAAGTCTCTCAGTCGTGTCCAACTCTTAGCGACCCCATGGACTGCAGCCTACCAGGATTCTCCGTTCATGGAATGTCTAGCCGTGTTCAATTCCCTCAATATTTGTTGTTCTGGGGAAATCTTCATCTTCCATTCATTTCTGAATGACATTTTCCAAATAAAGTATTCTTGGTTGACAGTTTTCACTTTTAGCACCTAGGATATGTAATCCCTTTTTATCCTGGTCGGTTAGGTTTCTGCTGAGAAATCTGCTTAAAGTCATATTACTTTATAAGTTTCAAGGTTTCTTTTCTCATGATGCTTTTAAAACTTTTTTTTTTCCTTGATTGTTGCATCTTTATTATAATATGTGTTGGGCAGGAACTTTTTATGTTGGTTTTGTTTGGTCACCCTCTTGACTCTGGAAGTTTTCAACCGTTCTTTCTTTAAATATGCTTTCTGCCCCCATCTCCCTCTTTTCTCCATTTGGAACATCAATAATTCACAGACCAGTTTTGTTGATGATGTACCGTAGATCTTGTAGCTTTTCTCCGTTTCTTTCATTTGTTTTAAACTTTTTTGAGGAGTGTGTTGTCTTGATTTTTTTTCTCCTATGAATGGATAACTTCAACGTATCTGTCGTCTGTCTCACAGACTCCCCTTGTTTTATTCTGTGGTCAATGCTCTATAATGCATTTTCATTTCAACCTTGGATTCTTCCGCACTAGAATTTCTGTCTGGTGATTTTTTTTATTTAATATTTCTTTTTTTTTTTTTTTTTAAGCCGAAATTATTTATTTATTTATTTATTTATTTATTATTTTTTTTATTTTTTTATTTTTTTTTATTTTTTTAATTTTAAAATCTTTAATTCTTACATGCGTTCCCAAACATGACCCCCCCTCACACCTCCCTCCCCACAACATCTCTCTGGGTCATCCCCATGCACCAGCCCCAAGCATGCTGCATCCTACATCAGACATGGACTGGCGATTCAATTCTTACATGATAGTATTTCTTTTAATTAAGTGGCTCATTTTGTTCATGTACTTTTTTTCCTGGTTTTGTTCAATTGTCTTCCTGTATTTTTTTCCAGCACACTGAGTTATTTAAAGCAGCTATTTTGAATTCTCCAATGGGTAAATCACAAGCCTCCAATCTTGGGGTGAATCCTGAAGATTTTTATGACATTTTGTCGGCATCTTGTTCTTTTAGTTTCATGTTCCTTGAAGTTTATATTGTGTTTTCAGTGAAAGTACTAGTCTCCTTTGTAAGAGAGACAACTTCCTTCAGCTCTGTTAGATATTCTAAGTATGTCTCAGTTCTTCTATGTGAACACCTGCTCATGCTGCTTCTCCATCTTTTGGTAGAATTTCTGAGCTCATGTGCCTTGTCTAGATGCTACACTGGGATGGGTTCTGACATCCTCTCAAGATAGCACTACTTCCTAATTTTCTGTTCTCTTCCTGGCCCAAAGATTTGACCCAAATTTCTGTGCATGATCAGGAGCTGTCCATCGGAGTTTCTTTTTCCTATAATGTTAGTTGTGCCTACAGGAGACAAAACATGGTAAGGGAGGTGAGGAATGAGTGAAATAGACAAAGCATTCAAGGGACCAGTGAAGGTGAGGCAAATCCAGCAGCTTTTGACTGAGTGCTCTAATGGAGTCTGCAATGCAGTTAGTAGGATCAGCCTCCCTTCAAAGCTCTGTAAGTGTCCTGTCTACTAATTTCATAGCTTCTTCATAACTACCTGTCAAATAGCTCAGTATTAAATACTCTGGATGGAATGAGAGAGAAATGGGCCTTTGGGCAGATCCCACACAGCTGGGGAAGATACAAGATCATTCACACACTCTCCATTTTCCCTGTGGGAGAAATCAGGGGAGCCTGGAAAGTTTTCTATTAGCCTTAAGCTGTTCTTCCTTGTTAAGGAGGGCAATGTAGGTAAGGTCAAGCCGTTCCTATTACCCAGTTCATGAGTTCAAACTCATGCTCTTCTTTCTCCCATGCTGTGCTCGAACTTCTCCTGTGAAAACCTGGACTTTCACATAAGGACTCTCCTCTCTGGGTGATTGTCTATGATGGTGGTTCCACAGGCTCCTGGAATGTGACTAAGAGATGCTAGAGTAATTCAGAGGCCACTGCAGGCACCACAGTCAGAACAGACATTTGTCTGCCTTTCACCTGATGCATGTGTGGGCAAGGCTCCTTTTTGGTCCAAGAATGCCCTAGGTAACTGACTTCTTTTCCCATCCCTTGCCCTAATTTCCATTCTTTCACTTGAAATTCACCAATAAAGAGTGAGCCTGAAAACCATAGGCACCCAATCTCAGACCCTAATAAAGCCAGAGCTCCAAGTTCATTGTCCCTCTCTTTTTCTACCCTTGACCTCACTGTGTGGGCCTCCTCTGGGGTGCTAAGTACACTCCAAGAGCTATGTGTAATAAATCTTGTTCTTCAGAGTTTTCTGATGTTTGTTGCCATGGTGCTTCTTATAAACATAATAAGAACCACAGGCCTGACAACCACAGTGTTGACTCCTGTCAGGAAAAGTCTGTGGGGGTTCCACACAAGTACTACATCCCACGTGGGTGCCTCAGACAGCCCAGTGACAGCGTCACTAGGGTAGGCTGGGAATGCTACAGCAATTGCCTAAACTGGGACAAAGGGTAGAGAGAAGGAGTTTAGAATTGAAGAAACCTGCATGTCCATTTAAGGCAGAGTGGCTGAGCAAATGTGAGAGGGGAGAAATAAATAGTAATGCGACATCTGTGGTAAATGAGAGGCTTGAGAAGATACTTTGGCTTTAAACAAAGAAACAAACAACAAAAATAAAAAATACCTTATTATCACAAACCAGTTGAAAAGCTTATGTCCAGAATAGATGCAGCTAAAGTCAAAGAAGGGGCTTCCCAGGTGAATCAGTGGTAAAGAATCCACCTGCCAATGGCAGGAGATGCAAGAAATTTGGGTTGAATCCCTGTCTTGAGAAGATCCTTTGGAGAAGGAAATGACAACCCACTCCACTATTCTTGCCTGAAATATCCCATGGATTGAAGAGCCTGGAAGGCTACAGACCATGGGGTCACACTGAGTTGGACACAACTGAGTAACTGAGCACTCACATATACAGGTAAAATTGAAAGAATGAAGGACAGAAATCTAGGGAACTCACTACTTGTTGTCTCAATTGTTTACTGTGAATGCAAGGACTTATCATCTTGATGAAGGAGAAATTGTGTTAGGTGCCTTGAGCAAAGTGAGGAAAACGTGCATCACTGACTTTAGGAAATGGAAACGAAAGTAAATTGCAAGCATATAAGTGAGCTTCAGGCAATGTTGAATGTCCTTCACCAATTTTTAGGCCAAAGTACAACGTGGCACCAATATAGATGGCTATGTCACATTTCTGCAATGGCATCTTATTTTTTTTTAAGTCATGGTATCTTATTTTAAAAATAATGCGAATTGTTCCTTGTTGCAATATAACAAGGTTCATGTAAATAACTGAGTAAAGCTTTAAATCAGAAAAGGCTAGGTCCAGGGGTAGCACAATATACCCCCAGGTAAAGTCCAGCCCTGTGCCTTTTTTTGTAAACAAATGGAAATGAATCACAGCGGATTATCTTACTGTATCTTACTGTATGTATACTCTATGAAACATCATGAGGTGGAAAAACATACTAGCTCTGGAATTAGAAGAACAGGATTCAAATCTCTTCACTATATCTTAATGGTAAAGTTAACTGAGTTCATTAAGACTTGGTTCTTGCAAATACAAAGACTCAAACTTGCCCAACATAGAAGTATTGCTAAATACACATATTTAGACATACATGATGAAATCTGCAAAATCCAAGGATGAAGAGAAAATATTCTAAATCTCCAAAATTAATTAAACAAAAAAAAACCATGCTAGACTGTTACTTAAAAGGAATGAGACTAAATAAGCATTTCAAACTTAAAAATGTGGAGAAGCTTCAAAAAAGTGTAGAAAATCTATCAGTGATGAAAGAAATAGAGTATAGGACCAGAGAAGGTATCATTGACCTTTGTTAAAGGTCCCAGACTTTGTTAAAGAAAGGGATTAAGATAAGCAAAAATTCAGAGTTTATAATTCACATAGCAAGCATACATTTGAAAATTACTCAGTAAAAATAACAGTAAAATGTAATTATACTACACCTCATTTTAAATATTAATAAGAAATAGTGAAAAATGCATCATTCTCCAATTAAAGTTAGATATAAACATTCAAATGGTTCCCCTGACCTCAATCATTTGGATATTAAGAATTATTCATTGTTTGTTTCTCCTATTGGGTAAGAAGGTAAAATATATCTTAATGTCTGGTTTGAGGGATAAACAAGGATGTTATTTTTCTGTGTGATGTGATCAATGGAAAATTGTGCTTCTCTGTATTTATCATAAATTTCTAGTTAATAGAATATTATTTGAAAAAGCAAAAACCTGTTTTCTTCTGACAATTGACTTGATCTGAAAATAGACATCAGGATTCTGGTTTCTGAGGAGAATGGGAAAGAAAGAAAAAGAAAGCAGATGAGTTGTAGGATAAAATCTGCACTTTCATCTGTTAGGATATTAATTTAGTCAACCAAGGCTAGGGCCATGGAGAATTCTTTCAATATGTCTGTTTAGTTTTCTTTAAAGAAAGCCCACATACAAAATTACATAATTTTACATAATACAACCCACAAGACATAATTTAATCTTCATTAACAAGTACCTCCAATTCAGGTACTTGCTAAAAAAAAATCAGATAACTGAAAAAATTCAGTCATCTGAATTTTCTCACTCTTCTTTACCTAGGAATCCTAATGCAATGAGTAATTAAGTTAATAAGAGAATATATTAGTAGATGAAAAAATTTCTAATTTGATTGCTTAGTAAGGTAAACTATTATTCATACTTTAATTTATATTCCATGTGAAATCCTGTGATTTTCCAGTAATAAAACAGGGAAGACTATATTATGTATATAGAGGATACTTTCCAGCTTGTGTAGGTCAACAGTTTTCTTATCATTGTGATCAGTATTTTGTGACTTCTTCACAAAGTTCCTGTGATTTCATGATTTGCATAGCATAAGGTTGGTTTACATAAGTACCATGCCTCAACAGGTAAACCGTTTTAATTTTTTACGTATAAATCTTTCAAACAGAGAGACACAACAGTACATTTGGGTTTATACTATTGTCAAAAGAAAAATAAGGCCAAGGGATAAGTTCTATGAGCAAAAACACCCAAGTAGTTCTTCCTTTCATAAGGAGCTCTTCATAGAAATCACATGACAATTATATCTGCATCATTTATACATATTTTAATCATAAAAATTAAAGATAAATAACATGAAATGTTGATATTTAATTTTCAACAAATATGTGGTAATAGTTTTCATTTCTATTAAGTTACATGTTATATCTGAATACTAATGCATTCTTGTATAAGTACTATAAAGTTAATTTAAGATGTGTTATTTTACCAAATTCATGTTAATTTTTTTTCATATTATTTTTATGATCCTTAGGACAATGTACTTTCAATTCTTTGTAAAATGGATATAACCCAAGTCGTGAAGAAAATTATTTATAGGGCAAAACTGTAAGGGTTTGCTGCTATGATGGCTACAATCTTCAAAATAATCAGAACGCAATAAGCTGAACAGAGAAAGGCTGGTCTCCTCCTCCCAGATTAATTACTAGTAGGTTAAAATATCATCACACCCTTCAGTTCAAGGCTTTTTCACTTTAAAACATCCTGTGATTAAAAACTAATTTAGCTAGGAGTCTTACCTGTTTTCTGGTATAAACTCATTTATTTCTAGCTGAGACCTTTTTTTTTTTTTTAGTTTTTAGTTTTTAAATTTTACAATCTTTAATTCTTACATGCATTCCCAAACATGAACCCCCTCCCACCTCCCTCCCCATAACATCTTTCTGGGTCATCCCCATGCACCAGCCCCAAGCATGCTGCATCCTGCGTCAGACATAGACTGGCGATTCAATTCACATGATAGTATACATGTTAGAATGTCATTCTCCCAAATCATCCCACCCTCTCCCTCTCCCTCTGAGTCCAAAAGTCCGTTATACACATCTGTGTCTCTTTCCCTGTCTTGCATACAGGGTCGTCATTGCCATCTTCCTAAATTCCATATATATGTGTTAGTATACTGTATTGGTGTTTTTCTTTCTGGCTTACTTCACTCTGTATAATCGGCTCCAGTTTCATCCATCTCATCAGAACTGATTCAAATGAATTCTTTTAACGGCTGAGTAATACTCCATTGTGTATATGTACCACAGCTTTCTTATCCATTCATCTGCTGATGGACATCTAGGTTGTTTCCATGTCCTGGCTATTATAAACAGTGCTGCGATGAACATTGGGGTACATGTGTCTCTTTCAATTCTGGTTTCCTCGGTGTGTATGCCCAGAAGTGGGATTGCCGGGTCATAAGGTAGTTCTATTTGCAATTTTTAAGGAATCTCCACACTGTTTTCCATAGTGGCTGTACTAGTTTGCATTCCCACCAACAGTGTAGGAGGGTTCCCTTTCTCCACACCTCTCCAGCATTTATTGCTTGCAGATTTTGGATCGCAGCCATTCTGACTGGTGTGAAGTGGTACCTCATTGTGGTTTTGATTTGCATTTCTCTAATAATGAGTGATGTTGAGCATCTTTTCATGTGTTTGTTAGCCATCCGTATGTCTTCTTTGGAGAAATGTCTATTTAGTTCTTTGGCCCATTTTTTGATTGGGTCGTTTATTTTCTGGAGTTGAGCTGCAGAAGTTGCTTGTATATTTTGAGATTAGTTGTTTGTCAGTTGCTTCATTTGCTATTATTTTCTCCCATTCAGATGGCTGTCTTTTCACCTTGCTTATATTTTCCTTTGTTGTGCAGAAGCTTTTAATTTTAATTAGATCCCATTGGTTTATTTTTGCTTTTATTTCCAGCATTCTGGGAGGTGGATCATAGAGGATCCTGCTGTGATTTATGTCTGAGAGTGTTTTGCCTATGTTCTCCTCTAGGAGTTTTATAGTTTGAAGTTTTGGCCACAGCAATCAGAGCAGAAAAGAAATAAAAGGAATCCAAATTGGAAAAGAAGAAGTAAAACTCTCACTGTTTGCAGATGACATGATCCTCTACATGGAAAACCCTAAAGACTCCACCAGAAAATTACTAGAACTAATCAATGAATATAGTAAAGTTGCAGGATATAAAATCAACACACAGAAATCCCTTGCATTCCTATACACGAATAATGAGAAAGTAGAAAAGAAATTAAGGAAACAATTCCATTCACCATTGCAACGAAAAGAATAAAATACTTAGGAATATATCTACCTAAAGAAACTAAAGACCTATATATAGAAAACTATAAAACACTGATGAAAGAAATCAAAGAGGACACTAATAGATGGAGAAATATACCATGTTCATGGATTGGAAGAATCAATATAGTGAAAATGAGTATACTACCCAAAGCAATTTACAAATTCAATGCAATCCCTATCAAGCTACCAGCCACATTTTCACAGAACTAGAACAAATAATTTCAAGATTTGTATGGAAATACAAAAACCTCGAATAGCCAAAAGCAATCTTGAGAAAGAAGAATGGAACTGGAGGAATCAACTTGCCTGACTTCAGGCTCTACTACAAAGCCACAGTCATCAAGACAGTATGGTACTGGCACAAAGACAGACATATAGATCAATGGAACAAAATAGAAAGCCCAGAGATAAATCCACACACATATGGACACCTTGTCTTTGACAAAGGAGGCAAGAATATACAATGGAGTAAAGACAATCTCTTTAACAAGTGGTGCTGGGAAAACTGGGCAACCACTTGTAAAAGAATGAAACTAGATCACTTTCTAACACCGCACACAAAAATAAACTCAAAATGGATTAAAGATCTAGCTGAGACTTTTATGCTAATTGTATCTGCTTCTATCTTAGGAAACTTTTATGTCAGAGTCTTTCCTCCTAAGTCTAAAAGCTACGTTTTTAAGCAAAGGCATGAGTCCATAGCACATAATCTTCATAATTATATGATGTATAATTTATGTGTTTGAAACTCTAGGATAGATACACTTGTGAAAAATTCTCTTATGAAGTCTTCATAAACATCTAGTTAATGGAGATAGAGAAACACTTCTAGAGTGGGCCAAATTTGGCTATGCTGAAAGGTTTTCCTGTACCGCCACACAGATGTTTATGAAGATTTTCTAAGAACAACCTGCTGAGTTTATCTTATTCATTGCAAGGTCACACAGTGGTATTTTTGAAGTTGGGGCACTTTGACCCCATATTAAACTCATTTTATACTAATTTGTGACCAATTCACTCTAACCCTCTTTTATAGAAGAGAGGAGGTGTCTATTATTATTTTTTAACTAGTATAGTTTTGCTTTAATTTCTTAAAGTTTTAAGCTAGCTGGCTATGTGATACACTATGAAATTTGAAATAAATTATTTAAATCTTTGTTACTACCACTCTATTACAGTATTCGTCAAAATTAAGAACATTCACTTTCTTGTAACTAGTTATAAACAATAGAACTATCTCTGCATTTGATCTTGATAAGAATAAAAGAATATACAACCATTAGAAATATATTTGGTAAAGCAAACAGCATATGAACTTTAAAAATTAGTGTGTCTTACAGTAGAATTTTATTTAATCTTTAAAAATTGACTTGCCTTGTTGAAAATTTTTCTTTTTCCCAATTAAGTTTTCTTTGGAGTATATGTCACAGCTGCTAAGTTTTGGATATTAATTCAGAAAATACTGCTATGAAACAATATAACACACCTGTAATGGCTTATTTTATTACTAGCATGGGAAAATGCATAAGTATAATTAAATTGAGAAAAATAGTCAAAAAATAAATATTTCAAAGACATTAAGTGTTGAGAAAAATGTTTTTTATTTTGCATAATTATTTCAGAACAGTGATCTATAACTGGTATTCTTGGATTTTTTAATCCTTAGCACATACTAATTGGAAAGTCCCTTTCCCCTTGAGGTGGGACTCAGTCAGGCGGCCAACTAATTAATATTAGAAATTAATTTTTGATCCCATTATCCCTTAGAGTTCAGTGACAGGCCAGTATCTGAGAATTCCAGAGCCAAGAAAAGTGGTGTTGGAAAAGACCCTTGAGAGTTCCTTGGACTGCAAAGAGATCAAACCAGTCAATCCTAAAGGAAATCAGTACTCAATATTCATTGGAAGTACTGATGCTGAAGCTGAAACATCAATACTTTGGCCACCTGATGTGAAGAACTGACTCATTTGACAAGACCCTGATGCTGGGAAAGATTGAGAGCAGGAGGAGAAGGGGATGACAGAGGATGAGATTGTTGGATGGCATCACCGATTCAATTGACATGAGTTTGAGTAAGCTCTGGGAGTTAGTGATAGGGAAGTCTGGCATGCTGTAGTCCATGGGGCCACAAAGAGTTGGACAAGAATGAGTGATTGAACTGAACTGAGCCAAGAGTGATGGCATGTGGTTCAGGCTGAATTACCAATGCCTGGATGAGTATGAGAACTGAGATGGAGGCACCACAGGCTCCATAGTGTGTGGTGAGGACAGCTGGCCTGATAAACATGCATCTTATGATAAGTGCTCTTTTTCAGATGTTCTTTTCTTCAAGATAAACAAGATTAAGATTAACTGTCAGAAATATTTTATTTTTTAATAAATTTGACTGGTCTAAAGTCATATTTAAGGAATTATTATTAAAATTAAGGTTTTTCCTTCTAATTTGATGTAAACTGGAATGAGGGGATGTTTTGAAGTCCAAAACTCACTCATTACAAGAATGATAGTGTCTTACAACTTTTTCAACTATTTTACTCCTGAGTTTCTGTTTAAGACTCCTACTTTGAATGTTAATTTCTGCAGGCCCTGAGAGTAACTCTTCATTTTCCAACTTGGACAAGAACTGAGGAGAATGACGTGGATCTCTTTTATGTTTGCCAATCATCTAGAAACAGAGTTTTAGCCTCTGGGAAGCTGAGTTAATGATGAGCAACCCAAGGCAAGGGGAGAGTTTTGTGCAGAGCTTTGACAACAAACCAATATTTTGAAAATGTCAAGGTGAATGGATTCTACTCAAAATGCAGGAGATTTTTATGAGCTGAAGCTGATAGGAGGCAAAGGAAATATTATCTGGGTTATTTAAAGACATATTAACACTTGGATTGATTTTATGACTGATGAAAAGCCATAAGGAATTTTAAGGAAAGGAGTGATTTAATTTTATTTGGGTTTTTGGAAGTTTTTCTGTGTGATATACTTATGATGGACAAGAGAAGACTCATAGGGTGAGAAAGAGTGGGGATTAGATAGGATCATGACTGAAGAGATGCAGAGGGGATTTGATATATATTTCCCTGGTAGAAAGCATAGATAATGTTACTAAACACTGAGTGTCAGAGAGACTAAAAGGTGAAGGGATTTACATATTTGTTTACCATTTATAAATAAGCAAGAAAGTAAATGGAAATAACTTTGTAGGTGGGCAGAACAGAGAAGACTTTGGGAAAAGCATCACAACTTTGACCTGAACATCTTATGGTTGGGCTGCCCATGGGCCATAAACACTGGATATGCCAACTACAATATTAATACATGAGTCTACTCAGGAGATATGCATGGGAGATTATCACTCTGTAAAAGGTGACATCGAGTTGGAAAAGAACGTAGAATGAAAATAGAAGAAAGCTCAAAACTGAGCCCTGAAGCATTCTGACACTGAGGTGTCCGAAGGAGAGGAATAGATCACAAAGTAGACAGAAAAATGGAGGATCCAGAGAATTTAGGGGAGACATGTCAGAGTGAATGTTTCATAAATGTGGAGAGAAGAAAATGATTTAAGAGAGACAAAGTACAGGAGATTGATTAACACTGGTTCTTGAGGAATCAGGCTGAAATGACTCTTGCTAAGTATGAATTTTAGGGTAACAACCAAGCTTATTTTAAGCTTTTTCATTCTTCCTAATCTGTAAACTGATTTTATATTTACAAATGTTCTAATATTTCAAAGGATTTTTTAGTTAATAAGTTAATCATGTAAAATTATTTTGGCAATGCCTGTCATACAACTAGGATTCCCAGGTGGTGCTATTGGCAAAGGAACCCGCCTGCCAAGGCAAGAGACATAAAGAGTCTGGAAGACCCCCAGGATGAGGGCATGGCAACCCACTACAGTATTTTTGGCTGGAGAATCCTATGGATAGAAGAGCCTGGAGGGCTACAGCTCATGGAGTTGCAAAGGGTGGGACACGAGTGAAGCAACTTAGCACACATGCTCATGTCATACAATTAATTTAAGGAAATTGTAACATAATTACATCATTAGAAAAGTGAACAGTAGTAAATATTTCTAATTCAGTTGATATGTCCAGTTAGAAGACTACAAAAATGTGATGTATTAAGCTATATAGAGGCCAACAATAAATGTAACAGAGACGGTTTTGGATGGAGTAAATACAGCAAAACCTACATAGAACCTGGTGAGAAAATGACTTAGAAACCTAATATAGCATGCAAACATAACTATTTCAGAGGTTTGGTTGTGGCAGAGAACAGGAGGTTCAGGAGATATTGCTTGGAGAATTATGCACTGAATGAAGTATCATTTTAATGGGAAAGATGAGAGCGTGAAGAGGGTGAGCTAAAAAGGGAAGCGGGCAGAGACAGAACACTGGCCCCCTGAGAAGGTGGGAGAGGAACCAGCAGGGCTGAGAAAGTTCTGGGCTTTGGTGACAACTGCTCCACTTACAACTTTCTGTCAGGTGAAGGAAGGAAAATGGGTATGTAAATCTAATGCTGAAAAGAAACAGGTGCTGATGGTTCCTGTTTTCCTTTGAGGAAGGAAACAAGCTCACATGAGACTGAGTTGTGCACAGGGCAACAAGGAGAAAGAACTCTGAGTAGAGAAGAAAAGCCTAAAAAAAGAGATTTCAACAGACAAACAGGGTGAGCTTATTACAGAAATGAGACAGGCTTATTCAACAGTGTTAGGGCTCAGGCAAATTTCACTTTTCAGGCTGTCAACAAACACCTCATATGTGAAAAAGGTAAGTTTCCATTCCAATCCCAAAGAAAGTCATTGCCAAAGAATGCTCAAACTACTGCACAATTGCACTCATCTCACATGCTAGCATAGTAATGCTCAAAATTCTCCAAGCTAGGCTTCAACAGTACATGACCCATGAAGTTCCAGATGTTCAAGCTGGATTTAGAAAAGGCAGAGGAACTCGAGATCAATTTGCCAATATCTGTTGGATCATCGAAAAAAGGAGAGAGTTCCAGAAAAAACATCTACTTCTGCTTTATTGACTATGTGAAAGCCTTGACTGTATGGATCACACAAACAGGAAAAATGGGAATACCAGACCACCTGACCTGTCTCCTGAGAAGTCTGTATGCAGATCAAGAAACAAAAGTTAGAACCTGACATGGAACAACAACTGGTTCCAAATAGGGAAAGGAGTACATCAAGGCTGTATATTGGCACCCTGCTTATTTAAATTATATGCAGAGTACATCATGAGAAACACCGGGCTGGAAGAAGCACAAGCTGGAATTAAGATTGCCAGGAGAAATATCAATCACCTCAGATATGCAGATGACACCACCTTTATGGCAGAAAGTGAAGAGGAACTAAAAGCTTCTTGATGAAAGTGAAACAGGAGAGTGAAAACGTTGGCTTAAAGCTCAACATTCAGAAAATGAAGATCATGGCATCCGGTCCCATCACTTCATGGGAAATAGGTGGGAAAACAGTGGAAACAGGGACAGGCTTTATTTGGGGGGCTCCAAAATCACTGCAACCTTGAAATTAAAAGACGCTTGCTTCTTGGAAAAAAAGTTATGAACAACCTCAGTTCGGTTCGGTTCAGTTGCTCAGTCATGTCCGACTCTTTGCGACCCCATGAACTACAGCACAACAAGCCTCCCTGTCCATCACCAACTCCCAGAGTTCACTCAAACTCACATCCATCGAGTCGGTGATGCCATCCAGCCTCTGTCGTCCCCTTCTCCTCCTGCTCCCAATCCCTCCCAGGATCACAGTCTTTTCCAATGAGTCAACTCTTCACATGAGGTGGCCAAAGTACTGGAGTTTCAGCTTTAGCATCATTCCTTCCAAAGAACAACCAGGGCTGGTCTCCTTTAGAATGTACTGGTTGGATCTCCTTGCAGTCCAGGGACTCTCAGAAGTCTTCTCCAACACCACAGTTCAAAACCATCAATTCTTCGGCGCTCAGCCTTCTTCACAGTCCAACTCTCACATCCATACATGACCACAGGGAAAACCATAGCCTTGACTAGACAGACCTTTGTTGGAAGAGTAATGTCTCTGCTTTTGAATATGCTATCTAACTTTCCTTCCAAGGAGTAAGCCTCTTTTAATTTCATGGCTGCAATCACCATTTGCCGCGATTTTAGAGCCCCCCCAAAATAAAGTCTGACACTGTTTCCACAGTTTCCCCATCTATTTCCCATGAAGTGATGTGACCAGATGCCATGATCTTCGTTTTCTGAATGTTGAGCTTTAAGCCAACTTTTTCACTCTCCTCTTTCACTTTCATCAAGAGCCTTTTTAGTTCCTCTTCACTTTCTGCCATAAGGATGGTGTCATCTGCGTATCTGAGGTTATTGATATTTCTCCTGGCAATCTTGATTCCAGATTCTGCTTCTTCCAGCTGAGTGTTTCTCATGATGTATTCTGCATAGAAGTTAAATAAACAGGGTGACAATATACAGCCTTGATGTACTCCTTTTCCTATTTGGAACCAGTCTGTTGTTACATGTCCAATTCTAACTGTTGCTTCCTGACCTGCATATAGGTTTCTCAACAGGCAGGTCAGGTGTTCTGGTATTCCCATCTCTTTCAGGATTTTCCACAGTTTATTGTGATCCACACAGTCCAAGGCTTTGGGATAGTCAATAAAGCAGAAATAGATGTTTTTCTGGAACTCTCTTGCTTTTTCAATGATCCAGCAAATGTTGCCAATTTGATCTCAGGTTCCTCTGCCTTTTGTAAAACCAGCTTGAACATCTGCAAGTTCACGGTTCACATATTGCTGAAGCCTGGCTTGGAGAACTTTGAGCATTATATTACTAGCATGTGAGATGAGTGCAGTTGTGCGGTAGTTTGAGCATTCTTTGCCATTGCCTTTCTTTGGGATTGGAATGAAAACTGACCTTTTCCAGTCCTGTGGCCACTGCCGAGTTTTCCAAATTTGTTGGCATATTGAATGAAGCACTTTCACAGCATCATCTTTTAGGATTTGAAATAGCTCATCTGGAATTCCATCACATCCACTAGCTTTGTTCATAGTGATGCTTCCTAAGGCCCACTTGACTTCACATTCGAGAATGTCTGGCCCTAGGTGAGCGATCACACCATTGCGATTATCTTGGTCATGAAGATCTTTTTTGTAGAGTTCTTCCGTGTATTCTTGCCACCTCTTCTTAATATCTCCTGCTTCTGTTAGGTCCATACCATTTCTGTCCTTTATCGAGCCCAACTTTGCATGAAATATTCCTTGGTATCTCTAATTTTCTTGAAGAGATCTCTAGTCTTTCCCATTCTGTTGTTTTCCTCTATTTCTTTGCATTGATAGCTGAGGAAGGCTTTCTTATCTCTCCTTGCTATTCTTTGGAACTCTGCATTCAGATACTTATATCTTTCCTTTTCTCCTTTGCTTTTTGCTTCTCTTCTTTTCACAGCTACTTGTAAGGCCTCCCCAGACAGTCATTTTGCTTTTTTGCATTTCTTTTCCATGGGGATGGTCTTGATCCCTGTCTCCTCTACAATGTCACAAACCTCATTCCATAGTTCATCAGGCACTCTCTCTGTCAGATCTAGGCCCTTAAATCTATTTCTCACTTCCACTGTATAATCATAAGGGATTTGATTAAGGTCATAACTGAATGGTCTAATGGTTTTCCCTACTTTCTTCAATTTAAGTCTGAATTTGCCAATAGGAGTTCATGATCTGAGCTACAGTCAGCTCCTTGTCTTGTTTTTACTGACTGTATAGAGCTTCTCCATTTTTGCCTGCAGAGAATATAATTAATCTGATTTCAGTGTTGACCATCTGGTGATGTCCATGTGTAGAGTCTTCTCTTGTGTTGTTTGAAGAGGGTGTTTGCTATGACCAATGCGTTCTCTTGGCAAATCTCTATTAGCCTTTGCCCTGCCTCATTCCGTATTCCAAGGCCAATTTGCCTGTTACTCCAGGTGTTTCCTGACTTCCTACTTTTGCATTCCAGTCCCCTGTAATGAAAAGGACATCTTTTTTTGGGTGTTAGTTCTAAAAGATCTTGTAGATCTTCATAGAACCATTCAACTTCAGCTTCTTCAGCATTACTGGTCGGGGCACAGACTTGGATTACTGTGATATTGAGTGGTTTGCCTTGGAAATGAACAGAGATCATTCTGTCATTTTTGAGATTGCATCCAAGTACTGCATTTTGGACTCTTTTGTTGACCATTATGGCTACTCCATGTCTTCTAAGGGATTCCTGCCCACAGTAGTAGATATAATGGTCATCTGAGTTAAATTCACCCATTCCAGTCCATTTTAGTTTGCTGACTCCTAGAATGTTGACATTCACCCTTGCCATCTCTTGTTTGACCACTTCCAATTGCCTTGATTCATGGACCTGACATTCCAGGTTCCTATGCAATATTGCTCTTTACAGCATCAGACCTTGCTCCTATCACCAGTCATATCCACAACTGGGTATTGTTTTTGCTTTGTCTCCATCCCTTCATTCTTTCTGGAGTTATTTCTCCACTGATCTCCAGTAGCATATTGGGCACCTACCGACCTGGGGAGTTCCTCTTTCAGTACCCTATCGTTTTGCTTTTCATACTGTTCATGGGGTTCTCAAGATAAGAATACTGAAGTGGTTTGCCATTCGCTTCTCCAGTGGACCACATTCTGTCAGACCTCTCCACCATGACATGCCCATCTTGTGTGGCCCCACAGGGCATGGCTTAGTTTCATTTTGTTAGACAAGGCTGTGGTCCTAGTGTGATTATATTTACTAGTTTTCTGCTAGTATGGCTTCAGTGTGTCTGCCCTCTGATGCCCTCTTGCAACACTTACCATCTTACTTAGGTTTCTCTTACCTTGGACTTGGGGTATCTTTTCACGACTGCTCCAGCAAAGCGCAGCCACTGCTCCTTACCTTAGACGAAGGGTATCTCCTCACTGCTGCCCCTCCTGACCTTGAACGTGGAGTAGCTCCTCTCAGCCCTCCTGTGCCCAGGCAGCCACCACTCCTTGTCTAAGTTGTATGACCAACCTAGACAGCATATTAAAAAGCAGAGACATTATTTTGCCAACAAAGTTTCATCTAGTCAAAGCTATGGTTTTTCTAGTAGTCACGTGTGGATGTGAGAGTTGGACTATAAAGAAAGCTAAGCACTGAAGAATTGATGCTTTTGAACTGTGGTTTTGGAGAAGACTCTTGAGAGTCCCTTGGACTGCAAGGAGATCCAACCAGTCCATCCTAAAGGAAATCATTCCTGAATATTCATTGGAAGGACTGATGCTGAAGCTGAAACTCCAATACTTTGGCCATCTTATGTGAAGTAATGACTCATTTGATAAAACCCCGATGCTGGGAAAGATGGAATGCAGGAGGAGAAGGGGATGACATAGGATGAAATTGTTGGATAATATCACTGACTCAATAGAGTCGAGTTTGAGTAAGCTCTGGCAGTTGATGACTGACAGGGAAGAATGGCATACTTCAGTCCATAGGGTTGCAAAGAGTCAGACATGACTGAGCGACTGAACTAACAAACTAACTAACTAACTAACTAACGAATCCAAGACAAAATGGTGAAAGACATGCCAGGAATCTGCCTTTCAAGAATTATCAGTCTTGTATGAAAAACAAAACAAAACAATGAATTAAGGTAAATAATGAATTGAAAGGTACAATACTTCTATAGTTTTTCAAGTATATTTGAAGAACAAAAATATCCAAGCACTTCAAAATAGGAGGGGCTGAGGCTCTAGTTCATGTAGGAAGATATCTATTAAAGAAAGGGTGAAAACCGTTCATTAACGTAGAGACAGGAGTCTGTGCAGCAGTTGAGGCAGCAAAGAAATTGACCTCTTTTAAAAATTCTGAATGGATTCCAGGGGGAGATGGATGACACTGGACATGTAGGCAAGAAATTGATATTATAAAACTTGAAATTTATTCTAAGGGGAAGCTTTTCAGATCATCATGGCTTTCTTACAGGTACTGTCTTTATGTGAAGACAACAGTTGGAAAATACCCTACAGCCAAGATCTTTTCTTGTTTTTGTTACAATTGCAATAAATAAGAATAAATACAATACAGTACAATAAAATAAGAATTTTATATAAGATAAGCACAAAAGACTTACCTGGAAGACCAGTGAATAAGAGTCCTCCTGCCACTGCAGGAAACCTGGGTTAGGTCCCTGGTCCTGGAAGATTCCACATGCTCTGAGGCAACTAATCCCATGTGCCACAATTACTGAGCCAAATGTTGCAGCTACTAAAGCTTGCATGCCAAGAGTCCATGCTACCCAACCAAAGAAACACTGCAATCAGAAACCTAAGCATCACCACTAGCCCCACTTGCCACAACTAGAGAAAGTCTGTGCACAGCAATGAAGACCTAGCACAGCCAAAATAAATAAATGATTTTTTTCTAAAGATAAACACAAAATATATAAAGGAAAATACATACCAATAGAGGTGTTGCTATGTGGAAGTTTGGAATAGCATTTTAGGAAAGGAATCCCAAAGGTTCTCATCAAGAGTGATCTTTTCAACTAAGCTACAAAACTCAACATTAAAACAAAAACAAATTTATTGAGTTATTTTTTGTGGCATTACTTTTTAAAAAATCATTAACTTACATCTAGCTTTATGATTGGGCTTCCCTGGTGGCTCCGTTGTAAAGAATCCACCTGCCAATGCAGGAGACTCAGGTTTGATCCCTGGGTCAGGGGAATCCCCTGGAGAAGGAAATGGCAACCCACTCTAATATTCTTGCCTGGGAAATTGCATGGACAGAGGAGCCTGGCAGACTGCAGTTCATGGAGTTACAAAGAGTTGGACACAACTTAGAGACTAAACAACAGCAGCTTTATGATTAGGTAATCAGTTCAGTTCAGTCACTCAGTCGTGTCCAAATCTTTGTGACCTCATGAACCACAGCACACCAGGCCTCCCTATCCACCACCAACTGCCAGAGTCTACCCAAACCCATAATTAGATAATAATCATTGACTTTTAGATAATGTGAATGTTCTATTTTGGAAAGAATCTAATTTTTAAATTCCAGTTTTGGATTTTATAAATTACTTAACAAAATAAGAAGATTCTAAATAAGAATAAAGCAATTGTTGATAATATGTAGCAATGTCACAAATTTCATACATTTTAAAAACTTTCAGGGACAATTTTATACATTTCTAAGTTGAATCAGAATAAATAAAATGTATTAATAGTTAAAGTACAGCAAGAGAAGATGCTTAAAGGTACCGCTGCTGCTGCTAAGTCGCTTCAGTCATGTCCGACTCTGTGTGACCCCATAGACAGCAGCCCACCAGGCTCCCCCATCCCTGGGATTCTCCAGGCAAGAACACTGGAGTGGGTCACCATTTCCTTCGCCAATACTTACAGGTACAGCAAAAAGATATTTATATCTCATATATCTTTAAATATAAAGATATTTATATATCGTATACGAAATAAAGACACCTAGAATTTGCCTATGTGGCCTTGAATGTGTTTACTCTTTTTGTTTCATATTTCAATTTGACATTTATTATTTGGAGCCATACTGTTGAAATTTAGAGTTACCCTTGGAAATGTAAGATCGTAAATTATAATTATTGCATGCATGCTGTTTATAGTCCAATATGTGTCTAAAGAGGAAAAAGATAAACTAGCAATAGAATTTTATGAATTTTTCTGCCGTAATATTAACATCATTTATCTTGACAAGTGTGAAGCTATATCTTACTAATTGATATATACTCATGTAATCAAACTGTGAGTACTAGTTACCAGGAAAATATAACTAGCATTGCAGAAATACCATTTTTGTTTTTATAGGATACTCTTTCTTTTAGGACCTTTGAAAGCAGGAATTATAGTTGAGAAAATATCCATTTGATACATTCCTGTAGAAGTTTTACCTCCCTCAAACCTTCTGATAACTATAATTTCTCAGTCTGTTTCAAATGCAGCAAAGAGAAGTTACTGCGCTGGGGGAGGATGGGCTCAAGCCCTCCCTGTCAGTAGGTAATTGTCATTGGAGGCAATTTGGGTGGGGCCAGGAATCTGCCCTGACTGACACATTTCCCTATAAGTGACTTGTCCTGACGTTTGGGTGACCATCTTGATGACTGACCAGAAGAATCTTAGTTACCTTCTTTCACATTTCTCTTAGAATAAATTCTTTCCTGTGGTTTTCCTGGTTTCTGCATTCAAAGAGAGCTCTGGCTGTCTAGACTTACTTATCAGATTTCTAGTCATTAGTTATTCCAAGAAGAAGGTAGGGCTTAGGCTCAGGCTCCATGAGAGTGAGGACTCACAGCTGTTTTGTTCCATGACATATTGTCTATACCCCAAAATAGGCTGACAGATGGGAGATATTCAATAGGAGTTTATTGAGTTAGTCAATAAATTTCAGTGTTTATCTTCGCTTTTCCTAAACACATTCTTGTCAATGATATTTCCAGTTTTTCAAAAATCAAACCTCATTTTTCCCTCTTCTCTCTGCAAATGAGCTCACCTCATTTCCTGTCAGAAAAACCCAGGGTAACATTAGGCAAGAAAATTCTCAACTGTTCTTTCTGCCTTACACCGCAACTTCTGCTTCAATTATTACTCTCAGAATTTTTAGATCTCAGAGTTTTTCTTCTTAAGATTAATCCTATACCTGCATTCAGTGTAAAACGATCTCTTTCAGCTATAATAGGCCTTATTACCCTCTCTATGTTTATTTCGTACATCCCTCTAGTCTAGCTTTTCACTCTTCTCATGTGTTTATTTTCTCTGAAGAAGCAAATTGGTTTTCCCTCCAGAAACAACTCGATCTTCCTTCAGTTACCACTTCTTGAAGATTGCTACCTTGTTCTGTTTCCCTCAGTACTCTGGACCACTCCTAAAAACAGGGTAAATTCTCAAGCCTCTAGTGTGTTTTGAATTCATCTCCTTATTTTATTTTTTCATGGTTACATTTTGAAATCATTACTTTCTTTGGCCAGACACCTGACTTTTCTTTATGCTGTTCATCCTCCCTTGACTCTGATCATTAACAGTTTAATGCAGGAACACTACCAAAGACCTACACTGATATTTTGTCAAATTCTAAAAGAACTCCCAGATGTATTGAATATTTGAAATATATAGCTATATAAAATGCTTTCATAGACCATACTGAACTCCTGCAAAGGCCAGCAAAAATTTCTTGCTAGTTAGAGTTAGCTGCTCATTTGTGTCTTGACTCATTGCAACCCTACTGACTATAGCCTACCAGGCTCATCTGCCCATGGGATTCCACAGGCAAGAATACTGGAGTGGGTTGCCATTCACTTCTCCAGAGGATCTTCCTGACCCAGGGATCAAATCTGGGTATCCTGCATTGCAGGCAGATTCTTTAACGTCTAAACCACCTGGGAAACCCAGGTTATAGGATAACCTAGAGTGAAAAACAGTTTCTCACAGTCTCAGAGTATATACTGGGAAAAGGTGGCAACTTTAAGCCCTAGTTTCTTATTTCAGGTCTTTCTTGTCTTTTGGGGGGAATCATACAAAAGATCTGCTTAAATACATTCAATATAATATAGGTACTTTTCTTATTAAATTACATCTTCTTTCTTGAAAAAATACATTTAAATAAGAAACGATATATTTTATTTCTATAGATAATCATTTTTAATGTTTTAAGATTGTGAATTAAAAATAATGCAGAACTGCTTGAGATCAAAAAACAAATGAATGTGAACATTTGCGCAGAATCAAGTATAGGACCAAATTTGGTCTGATGATGACTATTTACTGTGTTCAGTTCAGTTCAGTCGCTCAGTCGTGTCTGACTCTTTGCAACCCCATGAATCACAGCACGCCAGGCCTCCCTGTCCATCACCAACTCCCGGAGTTCACCCAGACTCACGTCCATCGAGTCAGTGATGCCATCCAGCCATCTCGTCCTCTGTTGTCCCCTTCTCCTCCTGCCCTCAATCCCTCCCAGCATCAGAGTCTTTTCCAATGAGTCAACTCTTCGCATGAGGTGGCCAAAGTACTGGAGCTTCAGCTTTAGCATCATTCCTTCCAAAGAAATCCCAGGGCTGATCTCCTTCAGAATGGACTGGTTGGATCTCCTTGCAGTCCAAGGGACTCTCAAGAGTCTTCTCCAACACCACAGTTCAAAAGCATCAATGCTTCAGTGCTCAGGTTTCTTCACAGTCCGACTCTAACATCCATACATGACCACAGGAAAAAACCATAGCCTTGACTAGACAGACCTTAGTCGGCAAAGTAATGTCTCTGCTTTTGAATATGCTGTCTAGCTTGGTCATAACTTTTCTTCCAAGGAGTAAGCGTCTTTTAGTTTCATGGCTGCAATTACCATCTGCAGTGATTTTGGAGCCCTCAAAAATAAAGTCTGACACTGTTTCCACTGCTTCCCCATCTATTTCCCATGAAGTGATGTAGATCATCCCAATAGTGAATCTTTGATGCTTTTTCAGCCCCACAGTGCACAATATCTTTATAATGGGTATTTTCTCTGAAACCTCACAGACTAAATGCTGTACTTATGTGCATACATAATATCCCATTTTATGCATTATGATCAGGAAAAACTTGATTGGTGGACTTTACAGACAAACATTCTAATTTAATCATACTCTTTATTCCATAGTCACTTTTGGTAGCAGTAGATGCTTTGGTTAGTCCTTTCAAGGGACTATTTTCCTTTTATAGCAACAGATGAACTTCAAAAGTGTAAATCATTAAGATTAAGTGTATATGAGGCAAGCCCATCAAAGGAGATGAATTTGATCATAATACCAAAATAATATACAAATGTCAAGGAAAACATAAATATTCAATCTGTATAAACGGAAGATGGGACCCTGAGGTAACTAACCGGCAGAGGTAACCTCTTGCTTATAATATTTACAAAAATTCATTCTATTTCTTTCTAACTTTTACAAGTAGTGTTTTTGTGTCTTTTAAAGACATCTAAGCCCAGTATTCAGAAAACGAAGATCATAGCATCTGGTCCCATCACTTCATGGGAAGTAGATGGGGAAACAGTGGAAACAGTGTCAGAGTTTATTTTTGGGGGGGCTCCAAAATCACTGCAGATGGTGACTGCAGCCATGAAATTAAAAGATGCTTACTCCTTGGGAGAAAAGTTATGACCAAGCTAGATAGCATATTCAAAAGCAGAGACATTACTTTGCCGACTAAGGTCTGTCTAGTCAAGGCTATGGTTTTTCTAGTGGTCATGTATGGATGTGAGAGTTGGATTGTGAAGAAGGCTGAGTGCCGAAGAATTGATGCTTTTGAACTGTGGTGTTGGAGAAGACTCTTGAGAGTCCCTTGGACTGCAAGCAGATCCAACCAGTCCATTCTGAAGGAGATCAGCCCTGGGATTTCT